>NW_021320029.1:218037-281332 GCF_001605985.2 Dendrobium catenatum | reverse complement strand
GTGCTTTTGTAAAAGACAGTTTTAAAAAACATTAGTTTAGAAAATGGAGTTTTCTAACGGAGAAGCACATATAAAAAGCTTTCTCAAAACTGCAGAAAAATGAAAAAAAAGAGTTATTGGGAACATGATTTGACGAACCAAACAACACAAAAAAAAAATACTCCGTTTTCGAGAACGGAGAAGGCAAAAAAACGCTCAAACAAACAAAGCCTTAGTTAAATGGAAATAGAATCCTAAAAGCTAGTTATATGATTTAAATAAAACTCCAAATACTAATAGAAAAAAAAAATTCCACCATCACAGGATGTGAACATCAGATGGTTTATTGGAATATAACAAGATATTTGAATGCTAAGAACTATTGAAATATGCTGCATTATGCTAACAATAAAGGAACAGAGCAGAGCACTTAAACCTGTCAATCACCATTAAATTGGATGCTAGAGATCTTACTCTGAATATTCTCCACCTGCTGCTTGTTCTTTATTTCAGCTTCAGAAGTGGGGTAAGATCTTCCACTGCTAATTACCAGATCCTTAATGGTGATCTTCAGATCCTCATCCTTTAATAATGATTCCAGGGTCACATGCACTCCTAAACACAACAGGGATACAAGAAGTGATGACTTAAGCAAAAACAAAAAAAAATTCTCTGTGGTCTAAAAAGGTTGGAGTAGCTCCAGTGGAAGATAAGATTAAAGAGAGTCGTCTTAGATGATTTGGTCACATAAAACAACGGCCTTCCGACGATCCGTTTAAGAGAGAAGATGTATCAGATTTTAGCTTATGTTAAGAAAGGTAGAGGTAAAACTAAAAGACGTGGTTAAAAAATGTTAGAAACGACCTTTCAAAATTAGATTTAGATGAGAATTTGACTTTTAACAGGACACAATGAAGAAAAAAGATTCAGATAACCAACCCTACGCAGTGGGATTGATATTTATGCCAAAAAAGAGAAACTATAATGATATTGTGATAGTACTATTTCATAATAAATTCTAATGATTAATATTCTAACTTGTATTTAATGAGGATGAGTTTTTTTTTATTGGACTTTGAGATGAGTACAATACAATTGAACCTAATATCGTATGCAGTCCTAAGACAAGAATGATACAAGACGCGACGATTTAAGGAAAAAGAAACCATACGGTTCGATGTTTATATGCCAAGGAGGAGAAACTATAGTGATAGTACATTTTCATAACAAATTATAATGAATATTTCTTGAGTCAAGATATCCCGCCTAATTTTGATTTGAAAGGGGTTTCGGTCATAAGATTTACTTTGAGATGAGTGCAATGTGAATTAGTCATATCTCAAAGAAATTTAATGACAAGAATATATATCATGATGAAATTTGAGTTAGGATCTCTGACTTAAATTTTCTCCATTTCTAATAGCAATAGTAAAATTTGATGAGAGTTAGGCATATCTGAGGGTTGAAGAAATCTGAAATCTATGATAGAGAGTTAATAGTTGTTAATTACAAACTAAAAAAATTATCATCTTAGTTCACAAGTTTTAAGGTTTTGTTTGGGACGCCTTTCTTACTGCTTCTTAAAGCAGCTTTCTAATATAAAAATTTTAATTTTTATACTTAAAAGCAATTTTTAAAAAGCAATAAAAAAGCTATCTCAAACGAAGACTAAATCTTGATATCCATTTTCATATGAAGAAAAAACTGTAAGCAGCTTTATAAAAATTCTCCTTAAAAAAGGTAAGAAAAAGATCTTAACAACAAGAGTGAAAAACAATATATATGATGCTGCTCGCTCAAGCGACTAAGCCACTTACGATATCTCCAATAATGCTTTGGGTTTGTTGGATCATTTATCGTTTCCTCCTTTGCTGGTCTGTTTGTGTACTCTTCTTTCAGTGCTAGTAAATCCTAGTCAAAGAAAGGATTGATAAAGTTTATAGAAAGATAGATTGAAAGCTCTGTAGATAATGGTGATGATGGTAAGTTTTTACTTTACCTGAAGAGGGAAAATCGCCCACATTGATGGAGCTAAGAGGTGTTGGTGGATGATGAAATTGGCTACTTCAGGTGTGCATTGAGATGGGGGTTCATCATTGGAGCCAATCACATTTTGGTAAAAACGATATCTTCTCTCCTCATCTTCCTCCCACCATGCTCGCATGGTCGAGCAGTCATGACACGACGGCGCACAAACCTGAAATGGAAGAGAAATATCTCATCATGAACATGATCCTTGTATATGGAAATGTCATGTTGCCTCTATTGTAGATTTCACTTAGGCTTCATTTGGGACTGCTTTCTTACTGCTTCTTAAAGCAGCTTTAAGTATCAAAATTAAAATGTTTGAACTAAAAAATTGCTTCAGGAAGCAGTAAGAAAGTCATCCCAAACGAAGCCATACATGTTGGACAATACCTTACCATTCAATGAAAATAGTCTTATAGAACAATACCCAAATTTCAATACAGTAAGCTTTATTAGCCTAACTTAGGATCTAAAATAACCTAAAAATAACCAAGATAAGCACTGCTAAACGATGATTGTAACAGGCGACTGCAATACTTAACAAAAAGTATCTGTAATAAGCTAATTCATTATAAAAAACCAAGATAAGCGCGGCTAAGCGATGATTGTAACAGGTAATTGCAATTATTAACAAAAATTATCTAAAATAAACTAGTTCATTATAAATAACCAAGATAAGCACAGTTATACCGTCATGTAACTGTACTGTGATGGAATGCCAAACTCCAGGCCTGGCTCACTTGGCATTCTCTGAATTCGTAGGCCTATCAATCCCAGCTCTTGCATAACCTGACAAAGTAAAATTAACTTGTAATATGTTCTTTATGTTTGTGATGATTAAGGCTTCGTTTGGGGCTGCTTGCTTCTTAAGCTTCTTAAAGCAGCTTTAAGAATTTGTAAAAAAGCTGTCCCAAACAAAGCCTAAGGCTTCGTTTGGGACGGCTTTTTTATTGCATTCTAAAACGGAGTTTTAGTACAAAATTAAAAGAAATTGTACTAAAACTCCATTTTAGAAAGCAATAAAAAAGCCATCCCAAACGAAGCCTAAGGCTTCGTTTGAGATGGCTTTCTTACTGCTTCCGGAAGCAGCTTTTTAGTACAAAAATTAAACTTTTGTACTAAAAAGCTACTTTAAGAAGTAGTAAGAAAACTGTCCCAAACGAAGCCTAAGAAAACATTTTCATAAGGATGATGGACATACAGGATGAACGCAAGAAGGTATAAGACCAAGATCTTCACCGCAGGCTAGCATATCTGATGAGCTCAACAGAACAGGTAGAGTCTTCAATGCGTTTTGACGCCAAAGATTTTCTTGCCGGTGGAAATAATAATCGTAGTATAATCGTTTGAGAACATTTTTACTGAAACAAAAATATTTCAATTAGGAATATTGTGATAGGAAATACTTTAGTTTGCAAGTAACCCTAAGGGTAATACTTGAGTTCGCAAGCAAACCTACCACGAATTGGTGAAAAACAGCGAGAATAGCACAAAATATGGGAGAAAAACAGCACAAATGATAGATTGCAATACAAAAAACAAAGCCAAACCAGCACGGAAACAAGATACAAGTGAGCCTCAATTCGAGAGGAGGATCGTCTCTCCCAAATCTCTAGACAAGAGAGTCTAGAGCCCAAGTCACCAAAAAACCCTAATGGAGAACCAAACAAAACATAATCCCTCCCTAAACATTTCATAGGCATACCTGTGATCATCTAAATCTTGAAAGCTTGATGTGTCTTCAAGGTTGAACCGAGGATAAAACTTTCCTTGTTCTTCAGGATCTCGGATAAGAACTATGTTCTTCACAACCAAAAAAACTTGGAAATTATATAAATGAGCCCACTAAAAAACCATTAAACTTTACAGAAGACCATGATGGCAAACTACCTGTAAAAGATCAAAGAGTCCTCTCTGTACTTCAACCTCATTACCAGCCCACAATGATTTCTCTGTGCGCAATCCGAGCTTCTCGATAATTTTCTTCTCTGTATTACAGTCGTCCTTGAACTAAACATGTAAAACCAAAATAAGAAAAAAAATAAACATAAATGTGATCATATAGAAGAGAACATGGAAAGAGAAGGTCAGGGTTGAATATGAAGAGGTAAGAAACCTGCAAGAAGTATATTACCGAAATCCTCACACGAATATTAGAAAAGTAAACAGGAAATGTTGTAACAGTAAGTCCTCTATTGATCTCAATCACCACACAGTGGAGAAGATAAATACATAGCTTAAAGAAGACGGTTAGAAGCTAGTGGTTCTAATTTATAGAGCAGATATCCAACTGCTGAGCATAACATGCTCTGAGCCCGTACGGGCGAAGTGGAGCAGGAACTACTTATAAGCAGGCCATCTAATGCATAGTTGGAATAACCTATTATACTGTTATGGGTCTTCGAAAGGATGCTACTAATGGGGGTCAGAATGTAAAGGGCACAATCGTACTATCCCATATGACAAAAAGATTATAGGCCTTTACACTCTATGCGAGCAGAGTAATGGGAGAACAGATAGGCTTATACATACGATTAATTATGGAGGATGGTGGCTTTCACTTACACACCTCGATGGATAATAATATATATGACACAATAATCATAAGATTTCCCCCATCTGATACATCAGCTCGAATGAGTTTTATTAGATGTGGGTGTCGGTTTCCCATAGGCGCAAGTCCCAGTGATTAATTACATCTTAGGCCTTGACCTAAGAATACTCTCGATTAAGGATGTTGTATTATTCTCTGCTTTAAGAAACATTAAGAAAGTCATCCCAAACGAAGCCTTAGAGTCTAGGATTTCTAATGCAACCAAGTGATGTAATGTATGAAAGCATATAAATCAAATTTAAAATTTGAACTTCCAAAGACCATCAATTAAATAATTATCTGCTAACTTCTGTTGCAATAAACAGCTTAATGATCAATTAAATTCAACTAGAAATTTAAAGCCGCCAAAATCCACAATCTGATTGGAATTAAAATCCAATTGCAAAAATAAAATGTAACAAAATGTACTAAAATTAAGCACACTCACAAAAACCATTACAAATACTGTAGAGGAAAAAGTATGATTAAAATTCACCAAGTAGAGAAAACTAAGCTTCATATTAGTACAATGAAATAAATTCTTCTGAATATTAACAATCTCACTTGCACCACACTAATAAGCACACACAAGAATGAAGGGAACCTGAAATATAAATAAGCCAAAAAGTTTCCTTCATACATGCATCAGCACTCTAATCTATAATCACATCTATCCTTATCAGGTCAGCATATCAAAATCTCAAGTTTTTTACAATTCCATAACAACTACAGTGACCTTTCCCTTGAGTTATGGGAGATAAAAATCGCAACCTCACATCAAGCTAATAAGGGAACGGGGAATAGTGACGCATAAAGGAAGCAAATCACGCCAAGGAAATCTGCCGAAGTCGAACCCATGATATCGATTTACATAAGTAACAGCTTTAAACTTCCTATAGCTTGAATGGCGGCGCACCAAGAGAAATCTGGAGTTTGATTTTCTGCAAATTAAGAAACCTAGAGTTTCTTCATGCAAATTTACAGTGTTCATAGAATCTAGGCCTTGTTGCAATAAAAATATTTTTAAATGTGCTTAGAGAGAAATATTCAACTGCACACATGGTGAATTTATATAGAAACTTCAAATAACACTTATGATTGCAAATGAGATCTGTCAAACGGGTAAAACCCTGTCCTTGGGCATATTCTATGCACACAAAATGACGCTTGACATTTTCTGATTATCTACATTGCTAAACACAACATAAAACATTTGATCATCAGAATTAGAACAAAATATCTTGTGTTCCCTGTCATTGCCAGTTTCTTAAGCGAGCTATTTCAAAAGAGTAGCATACTTTGATTAAAAAAACATTCAAAACCATGATAACTACCTCATAGCATTGTTTTGCATATTCATTTAAGAAGCATGAAGCAATAACTGTCCATCTGGCTCCAAATTTTACCTGCAAAACGCCATGGAATGAGAGCAACTAAAGAAAGTTTTACTCAAAAGAAGGAATTGGCAGCCAGAAACCTGTAGAATGTTTTGTCGAATATATGGACGGCTCAACCGATCAAAATCCCAGATACCTTCCCTCTCCAGCTCTTCCTAACATCACATTAATTTCAAGAAGAATGTAAAAAGAAGTTAATTATCCGCCTCCGGCCCTCCACCACAAAAATTGCACAACTTCAAGCAAATAAAAAACCTGGCTTAGAGCGATGGATGGACGGAATTTGCCAACTAAACCGGTTGCAGCATGGTCAGGAAGCTCCCAGATTCTAAAGAAACCTAATATATGATCAATCCTATATGCTGAGAAATACTTAGCCATCTGCAAGACCAAAAGAGCCTAATTATTAGCAAACCAGCACAGAAAAGAAAAGAGATTCCAACTAAGGACAATTTTTAACTGCAATGAAAAGTTAAGTAAACCTGCGTAAGACGAGCTCTCCACCATGCATAGTTATCTTTTGACATTTCCTCCCAATTGTAAGTAGGGAATCCCCAGTTTTGTCCATTCTTGTCAAAATAATCTGGAGGTGCTCCAGTAGAGGTGTTCATGCGAAATAGGTTTGGATGAACCCATGTATCAACACTATTTCTATCAACTCCTATTGGCAAATCTCCTTTCAAAACAACTTTTTTCCTTCTTGCATAAGCTGCTGCATCTGATAACTACCAAGTAAAATTTGAATAAGTAAAAAAAAAATGAAGCTAAGAGATCAATGAAATAAGATGAATGTTCATTCTATCTGACAAAAAACTTTCCAAAATAAGAATTTTTTCATTACTTGCAAATGCAGATGGTACTGAATGTAATAGTGAAAGCAGATGACATCATAGTGTAAACTGTCCTTTGAGATTAGCTTCTCTAGCTGGGAAAAAAAATGAAAGGACCACTTGGTAAAAGATAAATTGAGAACTCACAATAACATATTGTTGGATATCCATAAATGACCACTAAATAAAAGAAATACAAGGAGGAATTATTTAGCTCAATCACCTTCTCTTTTGAAAATTGAGCAAAGCGACCCCATTGGCTATGATCTGATGTTCCAAAGAAGTCCCGCAAAAAACAAAATGTTGCATAGGGTTTCAACCACTCCTATTTCATTGTTAAAATTAGTAGAGTCAAAGCTTGATTACTAAAAGTTCACACATGCAGCTCTTATACATCCAAATTCATGAAATTGCAAGAGCTTCAGCACTTAAATTCTTTTAAAGGCAGAAATGAGACAGCCAAGATAGGAGAATATGATATATATACCTCATTATCAGATAAGAATTTTAGGAAGGAGCTGGAATTAAGTATCTCATCCTTCTCCAGATTGAATATTTTCTTTGCAATGGCTAATTTAGCAGCCAATGTGGCCTCATAATCAACATCCTGCACTAAAAAAATATAGCATTTTTCATAGATGGTAAAGATGTGAAAGCTCATTTAGCTATTTGGGAAATGAACACATCATGTTTTCCATAAGAAATTATTAGTTCCACTCAATGAAACTGTTACGGTTCTTCCTGAACTGTCCAAACCCGCTCAACCTGGGCCGGTTCAGACCTATAGGAGGCAACCTAAGCCGCCTCCTTTGAATGCCGCCCAAGCTTTTGGGCCCCCTAGGGCGGCAAAGAGAGAGAGGGAAGGGGGCAGAAATTGCATAGGAAAACTATTTGAATATTGGTTTATTTTAGGATACTTTTTATTGGTTTTTATTAGGAAGATATGTATTACAAGATTAAGGGGAGGTTAGGGTTAGGGCATGCATGCTTTGAGTTGTTCTCTTGGAGTTTTCCTTGGCGTCTTGGGCTCTAGATCCATAATCTAGAGATTGGGAGAGAACAATCCTGCTCTGAAATTGAGGATCAATTGTATCTTGCTTTGGATTTGCTTTGCTTTGATTCAATTATTGCAATCTATCGTTTTTGGATTAATTTCATCCAGATTTTCGCATTATTCTCGCTGTTTGTACCAATTATTGCTAGGGCTGCTTGCGAACTCAAGTATTTCCTCTTGGATTACTTGCGAACTCAAGTATTTCCAGCACAAAATCATAGTGAACCAAGATCATAAGTTCTCCACTGCATCTCCGGAAAATTATTGCAACTTAGTTTTCATAACTATATTTACATATCATGTATATTTTTTATGATTCTAAAATATTTTTGTATTGATTACTATTTATCCTAACATATATTGGAAATATTATTTTTGTTATTTTTTTGTACTAATATTTTAAGAAAATCATACTCTAGACAGTTAAAAACTTCAAGACAAATTAGACTAGGAATTATTATATTTGAAGTATGTACTTTTTATATTTTTCTTGAGTCTAAGAGATATTGATTGTAATTAGGTAACCGTACACACACACACTAGGGGTGTGTAAAAACCTAAATTTTTTAAACTAATCATTATGTACGATTTTGTATCGTACGGGATGATTTAACCTAAGTGTTCCTCCACAATGGAGTTAATCAAACCATGCTAGGAAAATATTCTAAGTCTTGTTCATACTATACAAAGTTAGCTTGGTATAAATGACTTCCAGAGTACAAAATCATAGTGAACCAAGATCATAAGTTCTCCACTGCATCTCCTATATAACCCCAACCTGGATCTAAACAATCCTTACTTTCCATCCTTCTCTAACTTTGATCTAAACAATATTTTGCACTCATTTTACCATAACAAAGCACCATAATAGGAAGGTTGCACAAATAAGCATATATTAATAACTTCCAGTGTGCATATGAAATGGAGATAGCAAAGAAAAATATCAGCATTACCTTTCTATCCAGCCGCTCCTTTTCCAGCAAAATCTCTTTCTGCAGAACATATTCAAAACATTTAAATCACTGGATGGAAAAAAATAAGCTGGAAAACAAGCAATGACTAAACATACTAAAACTGAAAGCTGTGTAAAATGAAGCAAACATTACAACAAAACCTTCAAATCTAGTGGAATTTTTTCCGAAAGTGCTTGAACTCGGAGATACAAAGGGTGCAGAGCAAACACAGAGAGAGAACTGTCCAACCAAGTAGTTAAAAGTCATCTTTAAAAGAAAGTAAAGAATTCAATAATGGAATACACAAAGGTTAACTACTTCAAGCTCAATCAGCCTGTAGTCTACCTGTAGGGATACGAATCCCACCACATCCCATGAACTGAAGTATCATTTATAGGCAATAATTGAACTAGATGAAAGCCTGTTTCCACTGCCCAATCAACTAGAGGTTTTAGATCGAGAAATTCCCCGACGCCAAGGTCGTCATTGCTCCTAACAGAAAACATTGGTATAGCAATACCAGCACCCCTCCAGGGAATTGCCTGAAAAAATTAGCCCTTGATTTAAAGGACAAACTCCACTTCTTAAGTGGTGAAACAGACTTAGGCTTCATTTGGCACTGCTTCTTAAAGCACTTTCTAGTACAAAAATTTTGATTTTTTTACTTAAAAACTACTTTAAGAAGCAATAAGAAAGCCGTCCCAAATGAAACCTTATTTATTTACCCTAAAAGATCCGTCAGACAGAGCAACATATTTAGGTATTGAGCCGGATGTCATGTCAAGAGCTAACTCCCTATAGGGACCAATTTCCATGGAAGCACCTCGCTGATTGCAACTCTGGTAATACTTGTATGTAGGATTTTTGCTAAGGACTAAACAAATATTTGAGTGATAACAGTGATGACAGTATAAGGACAAAAAAATGTTATGTAGAGAATGCTATTCAAACTCATAAATTGAGAGGGAAAAAAGGAAATGATAACTTAAGATCAGATAAATCTTAGAAGGATATTTTATCGGAAAGTCGACTTTTCTTACAACTGAATATGATTCCCAAATAGATTCTCCTGTATAGTTAAGCTTCAGTCCATCTTCAATCCTCCATTGCCCTAATTGACTCACACTGCCAGTGACATAAACCTGTAATATTTCATATTAGACCTCTGATGTTCTCGTATGACTAAGAATTTGCAGTTCTAAACAAACAATATCGCCATGGAGATGTTTACAGATGTTCCTTCTTCTATAGTTGGGCAGCTAATCTTGAACAAAACAACAATAGAATCTGTAAGAAGAAAAGAAAGAGATAATATAAGATCATATAACATGTTTTGGTGAAGTTGGCTTCTTAAGGGTACATGGAGAGTATACCTTCTTGATTTTCATCTGTTTGATTGGTTTCAAAAGGAAATTTTGGATCCGAGTTTAGAGAACCACCGAATATAACAGTTTTAAAGGCGCTTTTCAAGAAAAGAGCTTCTGAAGCTGGCTGTTAATAGCATATACACAGGATTGGGATAAAAAAGAAACAGTTTTACAAAAAAATACAAATAAATTTGTCAATCTTCACCTGCCAAAGATCATGAATTTCCATAACCTCTCCCTCTTTGATTCCTTCTGGCAGAGAAACTTTCCGGTTCTTCCCAGCTTCCCATCTCAAAATATTTCGATTGTCATCGACTAAATAATAGCAGTACTCAGACTGAAATCCAATTGGCACAGAAATCTTCCCATGCCAGATAAGTTCCTCTCCTTGATGAACTGGAACCAAACCTAAACCTTGCTTTACATTCCCTGCTCCAAGCGCTGGTTCGGATCCAGAAATAAGTAGGCTTTGTCCCCATTGTGTATAGTAAGGGATTCTAAAGATTAAGATAACTGAACTTAAGGGGGGCTTCTTTGATCCTAAATTTACCATCTCTTCTCAAAGTCTCTAAAATAGATCAAACCTACCGGAAAATAGAAACAAAAATGCCCTCTGTTAATCTAGCAAAGTTACAGAAAGATTAATGCCACACAAACTACTTAAACATGAGCACTCAAAAGCACAAAAAAAACAACCAGAATCTGCTGTGTAATTGCCATGTGAAATTTTATTTCGAATTCGATAATTATGATGTGGCTAATACTGTTAATCAATCAAACCATTTTCTTAAATTCCAACTACTGAAGCTTCGAACTCACAATAACAATTACTTAGCGCAGAACATTCAAAATCCTCGAAGAAACAAATAAATTTTACAGCTTGAATAAAAAGCTTCCATTCCGATTTGAGTTGAGACCAATGCAGTGTACTAAAACACAGAACAACTAAACTGATTTCTACATATCCAAAAATATCAATCAGAAATGTCATGACAAATAAGCTACACTACTCAATAACAAAATCTCACCACTTTCCATTAACACACAGAACCCAAACAAGATCTGATCCAAATAGACATTCCGAGCAACTGAGCAAAGCCAGAGAACTTACAAATAACTTCTCGCAAGGAAGCTGAGCAACACCCAACTAAAACCAGCCCAAAGCTTTGAACTTTAGGGTCTCTCCACTGAAACTCAGAAAATCTGATAGACTGAGGGCTTCGATCACTGATAAGAGAGAGCTGATAGAGCTGAAGAGGGAAATATGGGATATGAGTGGGTCTTGGATGAAGAAAGATATCAGATTGATTATCTATAAACCGTTCTTGAGGTGGAAGAGTGATCGCATTCTTCTGATCAGTAGAGATGGAACTGAGAAGAAGAAAAAAATGAGTTCTTTTTTTTTTCTTTTCTTTTTTTTTTTTAATGCATGGGAACCATGTGAATATCAGCGAAAAAAATCTGCAAAAAGGCAAATTACTTTAGAGCCCCAGTGGAGATATTATAAAATAAGCAATCTTGTAATCTTGAAACAAGATTCCTTGAGGTATTTTTTATCTATAAATCAAGATTATCTTAAAAAATAAAAATTTGTTTAAAATTAATATAATATAAGTTCTTTATATTTATAATCTATATTAAATTATATGAGGGTGAGGATGCATAATCTCAATGTTTGGGCTTTGATTTTTATTTGATCATTAGCCACATAAAAATTCAACATAAAAGACAAAAAGTTATGATTGTTTTAAACATTATTTATTATTATTTTTTAAATAAGGTTAATAATAATAATTAAAACACCAACAATTATATGATGATAATTCATGTTTCAAGAAATAATAATATATCGAAGTCACCATTGAAATAATTAAAATTAATTCTGAAATTAAAAATTATTAAAATTAATTCTGAATTAAAAATATATTCAAATAAAGCAAATTTGATGCGTCTGCCGGGAGTCGAACCCGGGTCTATTGCTTGGAAGGCAATTATCCTAACCGTTGGACTACAAACGCTTCTTGTTCATTTTTTTCATTAAATAATAATATCACTAATTAGTTTTAAGGTGGTTAGCAAATAAAATAGTAATTATGGTCGTGGTAAATGAAGGCGTCCCATTGTAATAATATATGAGCTATGATAACTAATGGGATATTAAAAAAATAGTTTTTATATAGTAAAAAAGTGCAAATATGATGAATATATAAATAAGATACACTTAGACATTAAGTGATGCAGATTGACTGAGGAGGGGTGATCATTATGGATGTAAACGAATCGAGTCGAATAAATGGCATTATCGAGCTGAGCTCGTTTAGCTCACCCTGAGCTTGAACTCAACTTGTTGTAAAAAATTTAAGCTCGAGCTCGGCTCGATTACTCTACTAGTTTCAAAAGCTCAAATTCGGCTTGTTTATGAAGCTCAAATTTTGTTGTTTTAACTTTAAATTTAAGGATTTTTTTTAATGTTACTTGTTCAAATTAAAAAATCAAATCAAAGCAAAACCAAACAAAAGCTATACTATTCAAATATATCAGTACATTTACACCAATTCAAAAAAATATAATTTGAAATATTATAATTTTTAACAAAGTTAGTTCACAAATTGCAAAAATCTTCATATGATGATCTATGAAATATTTCATATGTTGCAATCTTGAAGTCATTCCTCATTAGAACCATTGAACTTTAAAGCAAACCTTAAAAATTAAGAGCAAAGAACTATTTTAGAATATAAATGCCATAATATGATAAATGAGAATTTCTATCTCATGCTTTAACCACAAATTTTTGGGAATAACTCCAACTTTAAACTCAAAAAAACAAATTACATCACAAGAATCAGTACGATTCATAGGCAAATTTCTCCCTAGGTCCAAAAGCGACCATCCATCATCTAATGGTTTCCAAGATCGAAAAAAACAAAGTAGTATCTGCCCCCAAATATATTGTACGGCCATCCAACTACGGTTGTCAAACCCATCAATGTAAGAATGCAAATAATTCATCATCATTCATCTGTCGGGGTTCAAACTTTCTCCATAAAATTTCTCCAACAGCAGAAATCCACAATACCAACAACAGAATAACCAACAGCAGAAGAGGAATCAAGCGCATTATCCAGAATACCAACATTATTATATACCAATAGGAAAAAAAAAAAAAAAAAGCAATGCCAGATAAAGGAACCCTTCGACCAATTAAGAAGAAAAATCAGTTAAAGCTGATGCTTTAAATAAAGCGATTTTAAGCCACATAAACAGCTAGATGCCATAGATAACCCTTATGAAGTTAGGAACACCACACCCAGATAATTTAATTTATGATGCATATGTATGGTACATATATACATATATATAAAGCATTACTTTCATGAAGCAATGCCTCCTAATAACTAAACAATGATATCAATCAAAACAAAGTTCACATGACAGAGGAAAGCATCAACGCATAATTACCTTCATAAGCAAACTAATAGCACCTAATGATTCTATCGAATGACCATATGTATGCTAAATCATCAAAGATACTAATCTTTCATCCCCAAAACCTAAGGACCAAGTTAGTGGTTGTATGTTCAAGTCAGCAACAACAAGGCATCAGACCTTGTAATATAAAAAACATAACAGTAACATGAACCAGATTCGAATAGAGAGGGCACTCAAGGGAGAGCCAACATTAGCTACTGAATTGAGCTCTTGAACTTTAACAACATTAAAATACAAATGTTTGGACTCAGAGCAAAAACAATCAATCATGTATAATCAGCAAAGCGCACCTCATCGCCTTAGTTACCAAACAACCTTTCAAGGGGAGTAGATATGGTTATTAAGGGAACAACATTATCGTCAATGGCAAAGAATAGAATCCCACCAGAACTTAAAATATATATAATCGAATGACAGCTATAACCAAAATCGAAAGGCAGCATCACCAAGACAACTAAATAACATAAAATCAGGAGTCACAGAGAACTAAAATTTCTAAATCCTATCAAAGAAAACAACATTAAAGAAGCCATCGAACAAAGAGGAGAGAGCCCTTCATCACTAAGGCATTTTTTCTCTTATAACACTGGAGGAAAACTTACCTAGTGAAATAACTGTGATTCCTTCAGGATAAGTTGGAGCTCCTTATATTTTCTTACCCAAGGATGCCTTCAGCATCTTCCAAAGAAGATGGTTGTTGCACTCGCACATGTCGTCACTCTAGGGCACGGGAAGATGTTTCTTGTAGGATTGCAGCCATCACAGATCGCAAGCTCTCAAGAATCTCATAAGTCATAATACAACTAGGGTGTCGAAGGCTTGAAGCGAAACCCAATATTATATGGGAGTTCGACAAAGTTATTTTATTATCTTTTTTTTAATCAAGTCACTTGATGAGTTTAAAAGTCGAGTCGAGCTTAGCGTGAAATTGAACTCAAATAATATATGAGCTTGATTGAAAGCTCGAATTCAAATTCGAAACTCAATAAGCTCGATTCGTGAGTTTGTTAACGAGCTGAGTTAGAGCTGACTCGCGAGCCAACTTGACTCACTTGCACCCCTAATCTGGATGAAGATACCATAGATTGATTAAATGCTTTAGTAGTGAAGGGAAGCACAACTTTTTAGCGGGGCCACGCATCGATGCAACCTTTATCAAACCATGCATGAGGATATCATTGTTGTAATTGGAGTATAGGAACTTGACATGAAAAAAAAAAAAAAAAGGAAACCAACAAGAATTCAATGAAAATATTATTATTCTTACAAAATTGAGAACTAATATGTGTCATATTGGGCACTCAAATTATTTTTTAAGGAAGAAGAGACTTACTAAACTAATGTGAGTGATGGGTAGTCTGGTATTATTGCCAATATGCAGACCTTATTGACAAGACAATTAGCATTTATCAAAGTATTGAGGTAAAGTGAATCATTTAATTATTGTAGGAACAACCATGTTTGTTATATTGTTTAGTGTGGCAATTGTAATGATTAATTATTCTGAGCGGACGCCAAACACTGTCTGAAGACCAATCAGAATGCGCCACAGAATAATTTCTCAATTGTAAGAGGGCTTATGCTGATTTGATCTACTACTACCAAGATTTGAAGCAAGTTGGTTGCTGCCTTGCATTAGATTTGAGATGTGCTTGAAAGCTTATGATATTTTCATATAACACTTCAAATGTAATGGGATAGCAAAATTAGGCTTCATTTGGGGCAACTTTTTTATTGTTTTCTAAAGTAACTTTTAAATAAATAATTTTTTGAGCTAGAAATTTTATATTAGAAAATTGTTTTATAAAGAAACAAGAAAGCCATGTCAAATGAAACCTAACATCTTACAATTTATTGTCAAGGCTACCAAGGATTTTAAAGGCAAGGGTCATCTTCATCAACACAACTAAGGAGGTTGTATCTAGTAAGGTTGACATATACTTGGAAGCACCATGAAAAAAAGTTTGGGTTGTAAGTTTCATAATAAAGTTGGTGCTAATGGAGATGAGTGTTGGTCTTTTGGTAAGTGGATTGATGTGTTAGAAACATGTAGGTTGAAAGAAGTGTTCATGATTGATAAATAATAGAAAGATATAGTTAATATTATCGTTGTTAGGTCCCAAATTCTGGATGAAAAAAGTGGAGGATGAGTTATTTAATCGACAACCAGCGTAAAACTTATCGAATAATCATGATATGAATTCTTTATAATTACATTTTCAGTATAAAAAAAAGAAATAAGAAAACTACATATTTGTAAACACTTATGATACTTTATATTTCTTAATATAAACTAGATATTATCATCTAGAAACTACTAACACTGCTATAGTAGATGCTCAATGAGACAAACAACCATTCAACTTATTCTATACAAAAAGTCTTATTTTTCTATCCATTCCACCATACTATGTTCTTGACTTGAACTAAATATACATATTTATAAGTTTTTGAAGTTTGGAATCACACAAAGGCCAAAGCCATAAACTTTTACAACAAACTCCTATGGAGGAAAAACACTTGGAAATCCAAAAACAAGCATTCCTCTTGGTGTAACAGCTTCCAACAACTTCCATGTTCTTAGGAAGGAACGGAAAAGATCTCTGGGAGCTGTTAAAAACTTGGGAGGAGAAACAGTCAAAAGCATAATCAAACAAGTTCCTTTCAGTCTGGTTTGTCCATGTAGAGGACACCACAATGCGCCTGCAAATTTTCTTATCTGATTATTTGATCTATTTTTGAGAATATGAGATGTTCAAGTCTTGTTTCTTTTGATGAAGACAATATTAGGGCTGGGGTGAAGCTGAACACAGCATCCATCTAATCTGGCCTTGGGATCATTGTCAGATCCAGGATGAAGCCTTATCTGCATGTAATAATGAAATAAATAATAAGGATAGGAACAGATATTATAGAATTTCAGAAGAGCATTTGTCTGTGAATGATATAAAACCATATAGCCTAGCAGGATTTATATGATCGTTATCATTATCACTAGAACAAAATTAGGTTTCGTTTAGGACGGTTTTCTTATTGCTTCTTAAAGCAGCTTCCTGGTACAAAAAAATTAATTTTTGTACTAAGAAGTTGCTTTAAGAAGCAGAAAGAAAGACGTACCAAAGTTGGTGAACACTTATTTGCCAGCTCCAATTTAAGCTGTGTTTGGGTTGATTTCGTTCATCAAATAAAAATTGAAAATAAGCTATGAGAATAGAAATGAAAACCTAAAAAAAAAATAAAATATGGGAGCCTGTGAGTTTTTGTAGAAAAAAGGCTCATGGGTTGCAAATGAGTTTACATTGTGAAATACTAAGTGGATCACCAAAGAGATCTAAGCAAGATTAATATGCTAAAACATGTCATAGATTATCAAGAGACTTTTGTTCCAATTATAAAGATATGTATATATATATATATATTTGAAGATTTTTCCAAGATATATTTAAAAAGTATATTATCTCTGGCAGCTAATTATGACAAACAATTTGATGGCAAAAATACATTCCACCAAGAAGGCCATGAAGAAGAGATTTATATGAAGCTTCTAGTTGAATTTGGAAGGGATTTTGCTATAAATCATGTAAGCTAAAAAAGATATCATATAGGTTGAAAGTCTTTGAGGGCATGGTTTGTCTGGTTTGCAAAGGAGATGCTAGCCACGAGATACAAGCAAACTCATAGAGATCATACAATGTTCATCAGACACTCAAACTCAAGGTAAGTCACGATCCTTTTGGTCTATGTTGATCATATAACTATAACTAGGGAAGTTAAAAATGAAAAAAAAAAATTATGCAATATTTTGGTAAAAAAATTGAGCTTAAAGACGTAGGAAAATAAAATAACTTTCTAGAAGTTGAACTCGCACACTTCAATAAATCTTCACCTCTATACAAAATCAGGTCAGTAACCTCTAGAAAGAAATTAAAAAAATGGTGAGTAAACTACCAAGTACACTAAATCTCGATCACAAAACTTGGAGAAGCTAAGGTGGACAAGAATCAATATTAAATGCCTAGTCGAAAGACTTATTTATATCTCCCAACAATATCAGATAAAAATTATGATATTACTGTGATCAACCACTCTATGCATTATCCAACGAATATCTTCATACAGGCTATAAATCAAGTATTAAAGTATCTAAAAGAAACTCTATGGATGAGAATATTGTTCCAAAGAATCGCAAGTCTAGTACTTAACAAGTGTAGAAATGCTGATTATGCTTGGTCTAGTGAATAGAAGAAAAACTTCTAGATATTGCACCTTTCTTCATGGGTTTGAATATAGAGAAGTAAAAAAGTAAAATGTAGTGGCAAGATCAAGTCTTAAAGCAAAGTTTCGAGTAAGAGCATAAGATGTTTGTGAAACCAATTTGATTTCAATTAATTCCCGAGGAATTGAAGATTTTGTGGGCAGCCCAATGAGACTTTACTGCAACAATAAACCTCCAATCAACACAGCTCATAATCTAATGCATCATGGTCAAGCAAAGCACATATAACAGAAGACCTATGCTTCATTAAAGAAAAACTAGATGGTTACGTGATTGCACAGCCTATATATCAATTGACTGGCAAATTGCAAATAATAAGCCTACAATGAAGTGTTTTAAACAATTCTATCCAAGCTAGCAATGGAAAACATCTATTCACCACCTTCATAGGGATTGTTGGAAATGTGCAGTGCATTGAAGGAATTAAAAAATGATTGTATATAGATGTTAAGAAAATTACCATGTTTAAATGTAATTTTTGGCCAAGAGCAACCAGGGGCGGATCCAGCTTCTTTTTTTAGGGTGGGCAAAAAATGTTTTTTGGTAGGGGATGGAAAAAAATGATTAGGATTGATAAAATTATGGCAAAAAATTTTTTTGAGAGGGGGCAAAATACCCAAAATATTCTAAAAAATACCCTCTAAAATTAAAAAAAAAAAATTTTGAGGGTGGGCATTTGCCCCCCCTCACTAATATGGGGATCCGCCCATGAGAGCAACACATATATATATAGTGCAAGCTAGTTTTCTTTTCAGAGAAGAGACTTTATAATATTGAAATGCACCTACTATCCTCATCAATGAGAAAAGAATTAAAATTTTCTAGCCTTTTTTCTTCCACGTAATAAATAAATTCAAGTCAGCATTTGAAAAATAATTTTAGGCATCTCAATCCAAGTAAAGAAAAAAAATGACATAATGAAGCAGATAACAAACCTCATAACTATCAAGCAATGATGCAAACAATGCTGAAAGTGCGAGTATAACAAACTTCTGCCCAACACATGATCTTGCACCAGAACCAAAAGAAAGAAATGACCCATCTATTTGCAGTTCACTTGTAATTTCTTTTGAAGCCTCATGCTCATCTAACATGCCATCTATATTAAACAAAAATATCAAGATATTTGAGCAATTCAAGACGAACAAGATTATGCAAAAGTGAGTTTTAGAAACAAGTAATTAAAAACCATTCTATATCAGGGCATATAATGAAGGGATTTTTCACAGAAACCGTACATGATAGAGAGAAATAGCTCCAAGATGGCAAGATCTGCTGAGAAGTTGTTTCCATATTAATTTAACCAGGAGTAGTTCTTATATAAATCAAACAGCAAATTATCCGTGCATTTATATGGGAAATAATTTACTTTAAAACCGTAACTAAAAAGGAGATTTTCAACATGTAAAAACTTAAAATTAGAAAATTTATTTTAAATCAAGTTTTATAATTTGCAAAGTACATTCATAATTAAAAATTGAAAAGAAAAAAATATTAATTATAAAAGGAAGCAGTGAAATTAGTAAGCAAAGTAAATAATTAATTCATTCGGAGTTAGTTTATTTTTTTTCTTCTAATACTTTGTGAGAAAAAAAAAGCTTGCAGAAATTCTTTTTAGACAATTAAATTTAAGATTTTTTTTTACTTGATTTAGAATAATGGATTTTATATGTTTCCTATACTTGTTTTCATAATTAAAATAATGGATTTGCATGCGTACGGAATCAAGTGTATTTTTAAACATGATCGTTTAAATTCTAAGTCACAAGCATGGGAAGTCGAAGATAAAAAAAAACCAAAAAAAAAGAACAATATCATGGGATCCAAAAATTCATGCCAAGCTCTTCTGATATAGTTTCAAGCAAATTTTTCAGAAATCAAATTAGATTGTAATAAGACACCACACAGAGACATTGTCAAAGCTTTATAATTTCGTTCAAGATTTCTCATAGGCACAAGCCCTTATGTCCCTCCTGATGATGTGAGAGAACTTTTGATTAAGATCGACCGGTAGGCGTTAAGTGCATCACTTATAATAGCAATAATTTTGATTTCATGATAGCAAAATTTACCGCTTTTACTTTAAAGTAAATGGTGGAGGGATGATGATGAACCTGATGAATCTAGTGAAGAGTCATTTTGGGTAGTCAGCATAGGTAGTCGACTCAAACAGAATGAAAGATTATTGTCAGTAGCCACAGGTTGCATCGTCAAAGTGGACCTTGAAGACTTGAGGTAAATATTTTTTTATAAGGACAATTTAAATCATTCTTAACTAATAGAGGATTTTGTGCAGCCATGAAGGATACAAGTTGTTGAGTAAGGGTAAGAATGGTTACTGGGGCTTGGACACTCATTGGCAAGAAAAGAATGTGGAGATTTGAGTTGTTAGAAGATTGAGAAAGAGGACAACATACGCAATTGAGACAAAGTTGCTACGATTCAGAGAGGTCAGAGAGAAAGGAGAAGCACACAAGAGAGTTTAGGAGTCGTGTGATAGAACCCATTTCAAGCAAGAGAAGATGAGAGAGTGGTATGGTTGTCCCTGGTGAGAAGATCATAAGATGTGTGATGAGGGAGCTTTGGGTGCAACTAGGCTAGAACAAGTGTTTGTTGCGCATGAGAGGAAGACAGAGAGGGAGCTGCAGAGGTAGCAGGTAGATCATGATCCCCCCACAAGACTACAACGTGAGATGAGAGAAGCAGAGAGAGAGAGCATTTCACGCATGAAGGGGAAGAGAAAGTCATAAGAGACTTCGAGGGGGCTTGGTTGTATGGGTTTGGTAGAGAGAGAGGAAACATGAGATGGACAAGCGGGGCCAGGGGATTTGAAATGGAGAGATCATGGAAAAGTTGTGGGAGATGTGGGGAAAGGGGGTTAGTTACGATATTAGGGTGTACATTTTATTATAAATAAAATTAATTTTGATTATATACATATAATGGGGGGGAGAGAGAGAGAGATAACAAAAAAATATTTTGATTTTAATTGAATAAATATATTTATTTAATTATATAATAAATAAATTTTGACCAAAGATTTTATCTAATGATAAACTATATATAAAATAGAATTTTAATTTTTTAAGAGAGGAAAATTTAATAAAATGCAAGTCAATCCTCTCGCAATTTTCATCATGCATGTCACAAATTATGTCATTGCCCCATGTGCGGGTAAATTTATGTTTCTCATTTGTGGAGTGGATAAGGCAATATGGGTTTCTACTCTAACTATTTCCAGCATTTCAGATGCGTCAACACAGTTTGTTTTACGAAAGAAATAGTTTGACGAATTTGATTTATGTGATGAGTTTTAAGCTAGACTTGCGAGACATCACATCATTTGGTCATCGATCTTAATGGTTTTTTCTTGAAAATTTTAACATTCTAATTGCATCAACTCAATTCACTTGGTGATACAAGTGATATATGGACAACTCTGAACTCAATCAAAAATCATTGAATTAATTTTGTGTGATCCTACGCTTAACAACTGCTGTCAACATTGATCCTGACCAAGTTTGATTTGTATTACTTCGTGAGCGTATGCATAGGTCAATAAATAAACTATATAAATCATGAACTTATTTTCTTATACATTTGCAGTTGAAATGCATTCAAACTGTTGGAGCTGAATGTTTAAATTCACATAAAAGTATAATCAAAACATGAACTGAAGAATAGCCCACTAAAATTTCTCATGAACAAAAAAGGAAGCAGTAGAAAATCAGATTCACCACCATGAAACACAAACTAAATAGAAGCAGTGCATTTCCACATCATAGCCAAAACCCATGTCTCATTTATTCAAAATAATAAGCAATTAACTAAGACTACCTTTATGTGAGCAAGTCTTTGGTATAAAATGCTGAGGATAAAACTGATCAGCATCCTTCCCCCAGACTGAATAATCCATATGAACTAGTGGCAGAGGAACGACAATAATTGCTCCTGCTGGTACTGTTATACCGGATTTAAGTTTCAAATCTGTAAAATTAAAGAACATCAGAGCCCTGAGATTAAGGATAGATTCACAGGAATTATGCTGCACTAGCTTTGCAGTTTTTACACCTTCACAAAAAGACATTTCATTATGCAAAAATTTTTTTAGTGGAAGGAATCAAACACCTGCAGCATTGGAAATCTCAGGGAGCACCAATGGCTACAAGCATACAACAACATCATGATCATTACCCTTATCCCAACTATTTGAAATCAGCTTTATGAATCATTATTTTTGTTTGTTCCTATTAAGCGCTAAATGAGGTGTTAACCCTTTATTCATAAATTTTATTGAGTAGCTTTTTTGGGAAATTTCATGTGCAATATCTAAATCTTGCAAATTAATAATAATAACACCCAGGAGCTATTATTTGTAGTGATATGACCCAAATATTGAAGAGCACAATAAAACAATTTAATTTTTTTAATTGTTAGATTGTATCATATGTAAGTGAATGAATTTGCTTACTCATTGTTGATATTCTCGCAGAGTACTTCGACCTTATGGCTAGATGTCAGGTAAGCGCTTTCCTTTCCTTGTTAGTCATGAAATCCTCTCTGGAGCTGGTTGTTGAAGAAGCAGCTGTTTGTATATGGTTCAAGTTTCAACTTTTTGGTAAATAAGTCTTTGCTATTTATTGAAATGATTTTCTCCTTGAATTTATTTGTTTTCGTAAAATCACCAACAGTTTTGTTCCTCCCATCTTGTTTGCTTAAGCCTTAAAGCACATGAAACTAGCATCGTTTACGTGATATTAGCATTTTTGTTTAGTCTCAAACTATTGTTCTCTTACAAACATATTATTTGATGTTACCTCTATTTTCCACATTTGTTTTATAATGGATCTTTCACACGCTTGTGGAGAAGTTTAAAGCGATTTTAATACTTTTTAGTTCGATTCTGAATCTGTTTCTTCAGAAAATTTATTTATTTGGATTGAGTATGAAAAAGCATATTTTGAGCTTCTAAGCTACAAAGCAAGTATTATCATATGCTCTTGATTTTTTTTTGTTATGTAATTTATATTTTTATATTAATAATTCTATTTTTTATTTAACTGTCGATGTCAATCTAAAGTCCAAATGAAAAATGTTGAAGGTATTTTTAAAATCGACAATTCGTGCCTCCCAAAAAAAAAAGGCTCCACCATTAACTATGATGAATAACTAAAATTTTAGTAGAATGCATGCAAAACTCCACCTTTTTTCCATGCTATCTTTAAGCCCACCCTTTCCTAATCCTTTGACATTAATAATATATCTGTCCATCTAATTGTAACAATTGTTGCCTTTCGTAGCACATGTCCAAACCAGTTAAATTTATTTTCAATACTTTAACTTTAATAGATGCTATTTCAATCATTACTCTAAGATAGTAATATAATCATTCAACCTTTCATTCTTAGTTTAGCCACACATCTAAACATCCTGCTAATTGAATCCTTTAAAAACTATTTTTATATACCTTATATTCAATAAATGTTACACAAACCATTCATTAATATAGTATTATAATCATTCCTCCATCCTTTTATTTCAGATTTTGTCAAATATTCATCTTAACGTCCCCATTTTCCCCATGCTCAACTCAACTATAGTCACTTTTCCATTATCAACATTTGGATCTAACCAACACAAAAGGCCAAGCTTTACAAATTTTGTTTTAAAAGCTCCATGATATCGTCAAATTACATACTACTCCCAAGGCACTTCTTATTTTTAATCACAAGCCTAAAGTCCATGAAGTTATAACAATATCTATATATGGATACTTCTATATAATTAACTAAAGAAACTTAAAACCACTCTTAAGCATTACATTACCTTATAATAATATTAAAATATAATTATATATCACATCCACTAAAGCTGTATATGACATGCCTAGCTTTTGTTCCACTAATTCTAAACTATTTGTGTTCTAAACATTTTTACGTTATTCTAGCACTTCTCATATTTCAATGTCTCACCAATAAAAAGGACACCTCACTTTATTATATTATTCGTGGAAACCTCCATAAATAATACAAAAAATAAAGACTCAATATTGTTGATGAGTATTAACAAAAATTGGGAAGAATTGATTGAGTATTTCATTCCACTAGTTCCGTAGTATTTGTCAATCCTAGAAGAACTTCTAATATGACACGCACAAAATCAAGGACTAATAATTATAGTCACAATAGTTTATAGATTGACAAGTAGGAGGAATAATAATTATAGAATAATAACAATAGTCCACATATTAATGAATAGGCACAATAAATGCTATGTAGCAAGTTCAATCATATGATAGGAAGTACTTGAGTTCACAAGTAACTCTTAAGGACAATACTTGAGTTGGCAAGCAAACCTAGCAAGAATTGGCAAAAACAGCGAGAAATAGGGCTGATTTCAAAATGAAATCAGCAAAAACCATGCAGGAAATATAGTAGATTGGAGAAGAAACACAAGAGAAATACTTTGATTTAATCCACGAACAAGAAAAATAAAGCAAGATACAAATTTCTTCAATTCGAGAGGAAGAAATACTCTCTAAATCTCTAGCAAAGCCTAGAGCCCACACAAGAATTAATGGAGAACAATGTGTTGGAGATCGATTTTTCCACCCAAAAAAAAAAAAATCCTATTACAATTATGAACTCCTTGGTCACTCTACATGATTAGTTATAATACTAATCATGTTGAATCAACTTTCTTGTAATCTAAGCAATAAATCAAACCTAATAATAATTAATCCAAACACTAGAAAACACATCCTATTATCAAAGCATATTTTATGACAAACTAAACTAGGAAAATAGAAACTAATACAAGGAATAATATCAACACACACTCTTTGTTCCCAAAAAAAAAAGGTTTTAATATTTGTGTTAATAGAAATGCTATTAGTAAGATAGGTGGAGCAAATGATAGACCCAACCGGACTAAAACACGCACGTCAACATTCCCTTCTCAATAACTACTGTGCTTGCAGGTGCAAAGTTGATATGCTGCAGCATACTTGGAAACAGGAAATCCGTGAGGATACGACAATTGTTATTTAATAATAAAAAAAAAACATAAACCTTTAACTTAAACTATCATGCACAAAGTAGTTCTTACCATGATTTAGAGAACATCTCTGAAGCAAAGGTCCAGGTGGTAGGAGGCGAGCCGATTCATACATAGTCGCCAACAAAAAATTCATCTTTTGCACATCAGACGGATCAAATTTGCTCGTTTTTTTCAAAGAAATAATTTCCCAATAAATCTACAAGGTGACAGATTCAAATAACGTATTTTTAAATGTCACAAGAGACCAAAAAACTAATAATCATTCATCCATACTAGCTAAACACAAACCAGATGCAGTTTAAAAAAAATTAAGACATCATAATGTCACATAAAAATCATTTTTGAAGCAGAAAGAGCAACCTCTAAACCATCCCAACAACAACAGACACATCCTGTTCTCATCATCATCATCCAGATTATTTTGCCACATCAGTTATGGCCTTCCATAATTCCTTCTGCACCAACAAGCACCCTGCGAGCTTTCTGAGTTTGCAATCGTCTGCTTCAACAAGCATTTTTTGGATCTTACAAGACCCTGTAGCTATGATCTCTTTAATCCATTTCATGTTCTTTAACCAGATAACAGGTTGCAATTATGTCCCGTAACCTTTCAGTGAATGTTATCAGTGTAGATAAGACCTGCTCCAGCAGGTTTTCTGCAAAGGTTACCTTCTGCAGGATTTCAGCAATTCATATCATTTTGGGATGTGCCTACCGACTTTATCTTCTGATTTTGTTGTTGAAAATTGAGACTTGTGATTAAAAAGAGACGTGACAGGCATTAAAAAAACAACTATATTGATTATTCTACTTTTACTCAACATTTACGTTCTAATTTAATGAATTTTTTTTTCAAAATCTGGTGTAGTTGGAAACTGCAGATGTCTAGGAAAAGTCATCTTCTTGTACAAGCGGAAAGCCTAGATTGTCTTTCTTTGCACTATTTATATTCTATACTTTAGTGATTAATTTGCTAATGCAACTAATTATTGCAAATATAGTTCAATTTGATTTTTTTTCAATTGCACTGTGAGTTTTCAATTGAATATGTGATTCTTTCCTGATCCTGAATTTTCATGCAAAAATTTTATTAGATGACTGCTATCATTTGCATGGATTTTACAAATTTTTAATTTTCAGCTGGATAGACAATTACTTTCTTAAAAGAGCAATAGATCCAAATGATCATGTTTAGTCCCAAGCTATGCAAAAGGTCCAATTTAGTCCCTTGTATGCTAAAGAACCAAAATAGTTCCCATGATTTAAAGTGACGGAATTTTCAATCTAAGTTCAAGCATGAGATTAAAAATGAGAATATTTTAGGAATATATATTTTCTTGTTGAAATTGCATCATGATGTTAAAAATGAGGTCTTATTTAGTCCCTCGACTAAAAAAATAGAAGCCAAAATAATCCCCACAAAGTAATTTGCTATAATCTATTTTCGAAGTACAAAAACTTAATCAAAATTATGCTAAAATGTGGATGATCCAGTGGCCGTCAACAGAAGAGATCATGTATGAAGAACATAAACAGAAATGCAAAACCAGTAAAATGAAGAAAGGAGAGGGTGTTACATTCTCTTGCAGTTCCGGATGTAGTGCAAGCCTTGTTAGAATGCTGCTAATCAAGCTTGCAGTGGTTAAAAAACCATGGAAAATCAAACCTAAGATATTATCACATTGTTCCTCGTCTGAAAAATGATGTTTTTTTGTCTTCCCATGGAACAAGCTCCCTCCAAACATTATAGCATCTATAAACACTGTGGTACCATCCTCTTTTCCAGCAACGTTTCTACTTTTCATACTTTCACCAATAATATCTTTGTTCAATTCCTTCAGCCTTGTGCATAAAAAATGGTACCTCCTATATCTCCTGCTCCAAAAAGGAGGAATCCTATACGAATCCCAGAAGCATGCCTCCTTAGCAACTGTAACAAGAAGCTCTTCATACAGACTTGCATTTGACCAGTTCAAAAAAGCATCACCAAACATTGAAGCTCCAAGGATGTAAGATGCCATGTGCTCAGAAACCTGTCTGCTATCAGGAACATCTTTAGCGATAATAGAAACAAATCTTTCCAAGACATGTTCAACAACCTTTCCAGGAACTTGATTCAATCTCTCAAGCAGATTCTTGTTCATATATACTTCCAAGGATTCCCGTGTTCTTCGGGCCTGCAATAATTTGGAAAAAATGATTCCTACAACTAAAATGGCTGTGTCAACATAGTAAATAATTAGAAATCTTGACACAGCTAAGGTTATGAAAACCAGTAAGATGACACAAATATATGCCATGAAAAACAAAGAGAAACCATAATTGCATGAAAAAGACATATGCAACATCAATCGAATGTGGACTAGTGGAATGTTATGACTCAAATAACAAAATGCCAGTCAATTCCCTCCAAAATGCTGCAGAAGCATTCTCACCATGTTCTTGATTTTTACCAGGTAGAAGGTAAAAGGGTTTCACCAAAATGATTACAGATATAAAATAGGCTGCTGTATAATATCAGATAATCATATAAATCTTATTAAAGTTTAGCTACATAATAATACCATCTAAATTGCAGCGGTTACCTTATTGAAGGAGGAGACAAAAAGTGTGGATCTACCAAAAGCAAGGCGAAATGCCCTTCCAATCAGTGGTAATTTATCCTCTGCCTTCACAAGCATTTCTTCAATCATTGCAATATCCTTCACTGAGATTAGCATCTGAGTAGGTCCCATCCATAATCTCACAATGGGTCCATACTTCTCATGCACCTTGGATAAATAACCTGAATGACAAAATTTTGAACAATAATTGAAAATAAGGAAACAAAAATAACAATTGATGAAATACAGCTCAAGGTTAGGTTTTCAAATGCAACTAATATAATGTGTAGTATGGATATACACAAACATAAATTAAAACTTCACATATTACAAGCCAGCAAATAATTCAATTAATTAATTTCAAAAAAAATAATTCAATTAACTCCTTGCTTTAAATACAAACAAGCAATACTAAAAATAGAACAAAAACCAAATAGTTAACAAAATTATCTAAAATAATCCATGAAATTCAACAAGGAATTAGAAACACAAACTCAACATTGGTAATGAAGAGTCACAATATGTGAGAATTGGACCCAGCACAAAGATCATCAGAGGGAGGCAGGCTCTAATCGAATCAAAGATTGATGATATGCATACGATGGTCTTCTTTCATGGATGGAGAAAAGATCAATGGAATGAGGGGTATAGGTATAAGAGCTCACTTATGGATTCATCTTCTTAGATTTGAGTGCCACATGCGTCTTTTGTAGATTATGCAATTTAAACGAAGGAGGTAAAGACAACAAAGATCATAATGTGATGTGGGGTTGTGGGTGTTGCGAATCTTTCGAGCAGGCGAAGAGGACAATCCTTTAAGTCTCTACAGGAGTAGGGTGAAACAGGGCGGGCTTGGTGTGGGATGTGCAACGTGCAAATGAAGCAGAAAATGGCAGCAAGAAAGCAATAAAAGCTCTCCTGTGTTGAGTTCAACGAGCATATTGAGAGTGTCTGCATGCGGGAACATGCATGTATGTCAAGAGAAGACTAGGTGAAGCGACAGATGACGTGTGTGGGAATTGAGGTGGCTAAGCGAAGCTCACGTGAGAAGCTTGGTTTTTTTTTTTTTACACTTTTTCTTCATTTTTTATAGTTAAAAATTATTTGTGATTAATTCTGTCACAATGTTATTAATTAGCCGGTTAACAAACATTAACACAAATTATTTTATTTTTTTTATAAAATATCTACATTTGAAACTACTTGTCATGAAGTTGCATAGTATCAAATTTTACGCAAAGGAATAAGACAAACATTTACCAAATAACTTATGACAAATTAATTCCATTAGGATGTTGTTAATTAGCAGGTTTTACAAAGTCTCGATCTATTTGAGTTTTTTTATGAAATCTCAGACTTTTGAAACTCCTTATGATGAACCTGCCTACTATGAAATTTAACGTATAAGAATATGACAAACTTTCAACACAAACATCATTGATATTTGATAGAGTATTATCTTTAAATTGTAAATTAAATATAGTACGATAGACCTTACAACATCATTAGACATGGAGAGGAAACAAGGTGGGGGATTTATATGAGAAATGTCACTGATTTAAAATGGGGCTTATAATATCCCTCATTGAAGAGCAATTTTTATGTAAGCATAGCTCCAAAAATTTTCTTGCACTAAGTTATTATTGTGCTTTATACTTCTTGGTATTGGTGTTGTATTAATATCAATACCAAGTCATAAGAAGCAAATTACTAACCAAAAACACAAGATTATTTTTTTCCCTAAGCTTAACTAAAATTTTCTCTTCACTGACTAGGTGGCAATTATTAATGTCCAGAGATAATGGTGCATCTTGTAATCTAATTTGATCTAACCCAAATTAAGTTTAAATCAACCTTAAAAAATTTAATCAACATCTACTATTACCCAAACACTAAAAACAAGGCAACAAAACTCATCATTATACATCGAGCATCAACTAATTTAACATATAATCAAAGGGAATACTAAGAAAGAAGCTCCTACTATTTAATCTTTGCAATAGGAACTCCTATTTTTTCAAACTATTGTTTCTCTTATACAATTGTAGTAGGTAATTTAGTCTATACAATTTCCAATAATTTTGCATAGACTCAACTCTAAATAGGGGTGTAAAAATAAGTTGAGCATGAGCAAGCTCAAATCATGTTTAGCTCAACTTGTTATCTAAACGAGTCACTTTTTTTTTTGGCCCAACAACTCATGGAGCCGAACACAAGTTGTGCACGGACATAAAGCCTACTTAAAGTTATATATAAATTATTGAATATATATTTCACCACATGTATATATAAATAATTTAAACAAATATAAATGTGTGAATAAGAATATACACAATATTTATGTATATGTATATTCATATTTTTAAGCACATAATAAAGCTGCTATCAAGCTGAAGATAATCGAACAAGGCATTGTTCATATTTGACTGAGAAAATAAATGAGCTTATAAAAATTAGTTGACCTAGAGCTAAATATCAGCTAATGATTGATCCAAACAGAATCTAACACAAACAACCTGTTTTTTTACAACCCAGACCCTAAACACTAAAACCATTAAATTACATAGCACATAAATCTTAGAAGATAATTATGAGCCAAACTCGTCTAGTAGAAGTACTATAGAAACATCTTTCAATCATTATGGGCAACATAGCATTAGCCTTCCACCAATTTTATTAGTAGCACCAAAGGAGCGCCTTTCAATCACCTGTCCCATAATAGAACCATAAATCACAGAAAGGTATATTCTTAAAATTTAATTATATCGCTGAATTAAACAACCAGAATCTCTAGAATTAGCAGGAGATAATAGATATAGTCCAAAATAAATTCGCACAAAAGCTAAAACCACATAAGCACTCAGATTAAGTGAACCAATACAAAACTCTTCTAAAGCAAAAGTAGGTGACTTTTTAAAAGCGCGAAACTAAAACAGCCACTAACTGTTGCTAATAATATAAGGATCCCAGCGCCTCTACCCATAAATACAAAATAATTCCAAATGCCTTGATGCAAATATAATCAGGAAGGCCAAAGACCTACCAACAGTAGCCAATGCAAATCTCAAACGCAAAGAAATTAAAATAACAGTAATAATACTAATAAACAGATCTACCAATCATATTTTGACCAACCGCGCGATCGGCAATAAGCTTAGAGTGGCCAAAGAAGGAAGGAGAAGGAGGGCCAGGAATTCTGCTCCCTTGACCCCATAACCTCACCAGCCTCGCAAGCTTCTGCAAAAGCAAGAAGGTAATCGAGAAAAGCCCCACCCATAGCAGCGCGTTCTTCACCCTCTCCGCGTAATCCATCATAAATCCACTATAATCGCCATCGCCGCCTCGTATAAGAAACCCTAGGAGAGTGTACGGTGCTGCAGTCTCAAAGTCCTCCATAGCCGCCTTCGAAATCCCGGCCACTGAAGGAGAAAGAGAGAGCAAGACGATTTGGTCATCGAGAGAAACAAACGTCAGGATGAGCTGCGAAATATTTTCAATGATTTGTGAAGCCCAATTTGTCAATGATGATGACATTCGAACGGCTCCGCGGCGCCAGTAACTTTATTTTCAATTCGGCCGTCCCGATAATATAAATTAGGATGTCGCATCAATATTGGAACGGATATTAGGGCAAATTATTAAGTTCGGTACCCGTGTTCATGTGGATATCAATTTAGATGTGTCATGTCATCAAAATATAACAGATTTCAGTATATTTGGGTGACATGATGCGTCTGAATTGGTTGTCTCCGATGACCAGACGTAATAATTCGCCGGATATTAGGGTGTTATCCCTCTAATGTAATTTTTTAAAAAAAGACCAATTAACACAAATTTGTATATTATATGTAAATTTTAAATTTAAGATGTTTTAATTGATAGTTAAAACTTCTGACTAATAAACTAAGAAAAGTTGTGTATCCCTGTACTGTATAAAAAAATGATATCACTCTAATTAATAAGATTTTTAAGTGGTAGTCAAAACTTCTGTCAATGGACTACGTGAATCTTGAGTATATCGCATGAGGTTATCATATCATATATAATATATATACATACATCATATTAGATTTAGACTATTAGCAAACATTCTTGCATAACTCAATCATAGCAATCATTTTAGTACATATTACCATGCAGTCTGATCATGTCAAATCACAATATACGCTTTTTAACTAATTTCTAATCTTATTTTTTCTCTACTCATTTTATTCATAAATTTTTATACACGTATTTAACTGGTGAAAATATAATAAAATTATATCATATTATTAAGAATTATCAAATCTATAATATATCAAAAGTTATACGGTAAAAATTTATAAAATCATGATATAATGTATTTTTTGGTAGATTAAAGAGAGAAATTCATAGAAATGAAAATCATCAAAAATATAAATAAGAAGATAGTTACAATGAATTGAGGAGAGATAAATGCATAGAAATTAAAATCATTGGAAAATATAAGTAAAAAGATAGTTACTTACTACGAATATAATAAAATACATAACAATAACAACAAGCAAATATGACCCAAAGACCATTCTCTCCTTTCTCTTCATCTCCTTTTTCAATTTCTTCCTGGTCAAGCAACCAAGTGAAGGAGGCCGTTCAATGAGGCATGGATATTTATACTAAAAAATATATATTAATATTATTAGTGGCCAAACACAACAATGTTTTACTTCATAATTTTCATGTTTTTCAAATAATTAAACTCATTTCACACTTTAGGGTTATTATATGGGTCGGGAGACTTTCCTTTAAATAATGGGTTTGTAATGTGATTCTAATACAAACAAGATTGGAGTTATATGTGGACAAAATATATAGACATACAGGAATGATGACTCTTATAAGAATCCACCTAACAATGACAATAATATGATATGATTTAATAATTGATACGCCATGTAAAAATTATCTTGATCGGACGCGAATCTCGAGACAAAAAGCTAGTTGGAAACTTCAAAATTTAATTTCGGGAGCATCCGAACTCCGATTTCAGCGGGCTTACAGTCAAACTGAGCGTCTCGGAAATACGAACCCAACGACACCAAGATTGACCCAATCCGAGCCCAAATGAGTCCGAATCAAGGGTTCAAAGCACTGTCGGAAGGTTCAAACCGCAATTTGAGTTACCAAACGGTCTCCGATTTTGACGAGCTTATACAACTAAGAAAAGTTGTGTATCCCTGTACTGTATAAAAAAATGATATCACTCTAATTAATAAGATTTTTAAGTGGTAGTCAAAACTTCTGTCAATGGACTACGTGAATCTTGAGTATATGGCATGAGGTTATCATATCATATATAATATATATACATACATCATATTAGATTTAGACTATTAGCAAACATTCTTGCATAACTCAATCATAGCAATCATTTTAGTACATATTACCATGCAGTCTTATAATGTCAAATCACAATATATGCTTTTTAACTAATTTCTAATCTGATTTTTTCTCTGCTCATTTTATTCATAAATTTTTATGCACATATTTAACAGGTGAAAATATAATAAAATTATATTATATTATTCATAATTATCAAATTTATAATTGATATATCCTCAAAAAAAATATCTTGATCGGGCACGAATCTCGAGGCAAAATCTAGCAGGAAACTTCAAAAATTAAATTCGGGATCACCTGAACTCTGATTTCAGCAAACTTATAGTCAAACTGAGCGTCTCGGAAATACAAACTCAACGACACCAAATTTGACTCAATCCGAGCCAAATGAGTCCAAATCAAGCACCCGAAGCGTTGTTGGAAATTTCAAACCATAATTTAAGTTACCAAACGGTTTCTAAATATGATGTTCTTATAATCGAATCGAGCGGCTCGACGAGACGAATCCAACGAGCCCAAGATCGCCGAATTCAAAAGTCATCAAAACCTTCAAATGCCTGATAAACGGTCCACGATTGAAAGATTCAATATCGACCATTCATCTGAACCACTTCATATTTGTCCCTGATCTCTCATCTATTTACATATCATGTCACTTCAGAAAATCTATAAATAGACCTCTCATTTCTCTTGAGAGGGGACCCAAGCAAGAAGAAGAGAAGAGAATGATATGAGGGAATAACTCCTCCTCGACCACCGTCAGAGTTCTGCCCAACGCCCGAGTGACGTTGGAATTTCGTCGTAAGCCCGAGTGACGCCGGAATTCTGCCCAAGCGACGTCAAAATTTTGCCCGACGCCAAAATAACGCGAGTGACGCCAGAATTCTTCCCAAGTGATGCTGGAATTCTGTCTGACGCCAAAGTAATGCTAAAATTCTGCCCGACGCCCAAGTGACACCGGAACTTTGACTGATTTCCAATTAACGTTGGAATTCTAAGCAATTTTGAATTCAACTCGAATACTCAACTTATTTGTAATTGGATTTCAATCCGGAGGTGAAGCTTTGTAAAATGATCGTCCTAAATTTTAAAGACGAGTCGGCCTCTTATATTTCAAGCAAAGTAGCAAACACTAGTGGAACTCTTTCAACTAGGTGTGGCCCCGTGGTTTTTCCCCTTTCAGGACTTTCCACGTAAAAATCCTGGTGTTAATATTTCTCCTCTGTTTGTGTACTAAATATATGTACAATGCTGAGATGGAAGTTTTTGAACTCTATCGCCGCGTATATTCTAGTCCGCAATAATAATATATCAAAAATTATACAATAAAAGTTTATAAAATCATGATATAATGTATTTTTTATTAGATTTAAGAAAGATAAATTTATAGAAATCAAATTCATCGAAAATAGAAATAAGAATATAGCTACTTACAATGAATTAAGGAGAGATAAATGCATAGAAATTAAAATGATTGAAAATAGAAGTAAGAAGACAGTTACTTACTAGGAATAAAATAAAATACATAACAAGAACAACAAGCAAATATGACCTAAAGACCTTTATCTCTCCTTTCTCTTCTTCTCCTCTTTCAATTTCTTCCTGGTCAAGTAACCAAGTGAGTGAAGCAGTTCGGTGAGGCATGGATATTTATAATAAAATATATATATTAATATTTTTAGTGGCCAAACACCACAATGTTTTAATTCATAAGTTCCATGTTTTTCAAATAAATAAATTCATTTCACATTTTTTAGGCTATTATATGGGTTGGTAGACTTTCCTTTGAATAATAGGTTTGTAATGTGATTCTAATACAAACAAGATTGGAGTTATATGTGAACAAAATATATAAACATATGGGAATGACGATTCTTAAAAGAATCCACCTGACAATTATAATAATATGATATGATTTAATAATATATGATAAGACACAAGAAAATGACATATGATTAGTCAAATTTACTGACTTGTACTATGATGAATATGATATTATATGCATACATGATATAACCCCACATGATTATACATGATATATATAAACATGCATAAGTTATACAATATATGAACATGATAAAAAATGATATTGATACTAATACGAATACATGATACACATGACATTATACTAGTAGAATATAGACAACTCATACAAAAATATAGAGTGTATAATACACAATGCTCAACACTACCAAATGCTACATGATATTAATACATAATATACTTGCTTTAGCATAAGTTGGCATAACATGCATATTAATAGATATATTGATAAACATTAACATGATATGAAATAAAAATGATACTTCATCGATTTATTGATTGATATGATAGTTTTTTTAGCCCTTTTCATGATCCTCTAAGATAGGACTAAATCAATGATCATTGATTCGTCATAATGATGATTGTTTATAATCCATATTGCTCACTAATCATTGATTTTTTTTATTGATATGATCATGTTTACATAATTTGATAAGATACATTATACTAACATTATTTGAATAGTTACATACATATTATTATATTTATCTTGCATTAGCTTTGTTATAAATTTTGGTGATCTATTAGGCTTATGTTTATTACGTGGTTTTTACATTATTTTAGAAAAGTGTAATGAGCTAGTGGACTGAGGCTGATCAAATTATAGAGATAGGTATCACTTCTATTTTTTGTTTATTTTTTGAATTCATGAATGTAATTAAGATAAATTGATTAGAAAGATAAATTCATGACAATTATATATGATTTTTGGGAATGAAATGAGTGGTACATGTTTAAGATGAAATGAATCAAAAGATTTCTTCTGCTATGTTTATTACATGTATATTGATGATTATTAGTGGCTATGGTAGATTATTATAAGATATAAATAAGCAATTCTTTCAAATAAAATCTCAGGGCATGATATTAATTAGTATAGTTATGATGGTAGGATTGAAATTAGAAATAAGGTTGTGTATTTTAGTTTCTCCCTCTTATTTTTATAAATAGGGGGTCTCTTGTAATGCGAAGCATTTAATTTTAGGAATGAAAAATGCTTCATTAGTTATTTTACTATGAGTGTGTGCTTCTTCTCTCAAATAAATGACTATTTAAATGTGTGAGTTTACAAACATCAAAGAATTCTACTTAAAAGACATGATGTTCACAAATACAATGTTTTTAGAGGCCGGCTTTAACTTTCTCCACTTCGTCGCCAATTACTTCAAATCTATCGCATGTTAGATTATTCAAATTAGCTTTCTTTTCTTCTTTACTCTTATAAGAATTACATCTCTAGTATCATTAACTTAATAACAACTTAAATCACCTCGACGCCCCCACCAAGTTCTTATCGTTATGTTTGCATTGAATAATGGTTGTGAATTTATCATCATTTAATTGAGAAGTTTTTAACTACAGTTCTAAGTAATTGTCAATTTGTGCATATATTAAGACGTTCTTGGTGTCACAATCCAATCTGATAAAACCCACATACTGGACAAGTTATATTGTGTTGGCTTGCGAAAAGCGAATCCCAATATCTAAATTTTGAAAAAAAAAAAATATCAAAATCTTCATCCAAAGTTTTAAACTTACAACAATAAGAATAGAGCTGCTAACAGCATCCGAAGTTCTGAAAACAAACTCATTTATAAAAATTCTCTTTTTATTTATCATCAAAATGCATGTACAACTATAGTGCATGACTATAAATAAAGCAATAAAAACTCGTCATTATTGTACCAAAATGAAAAGGAAAAAATACCTCTACAGACTCAGATCAAAATCAGATCATTAAACTACTATATAATAGGTCATTTCCCCTATTAGATCCTGAAAAATAAAAGGTGAAATCACAATGACCTAACAGAGCTCAACAAACAACATTTTGTCAATCTAAGATTTCAAATATTTCTTTTACTAAATATTTTTCAAAGTTATAAATTATAATAAAATAATTCATTATGCCGAGCAAAAAATAATAACATAGAAGTTATCCAAAGATTTAAATAATAATATTGAGAAATTGAATAAACTAAAAATTTACATGAACTTTATATAAAAAAAAAATTAATAGATTTCTTTGGTCTCAAACAATATTCAAATATTTTGACTCCTTATAACTCACAACAGATAGATTTTCCCCTCTTTTAGAAAGAATCAAAGATTTTGTTCCCTTATGACTCATAATTACAGACATAATTCAAAGAGTTCCATATTTCTTGTAGCAGATAGAATCTATTCTAGCCTCTTATATCTCCTAGCATATATTTTTCACATCAAAGTTTGTATAAATTAATCAATATAACAAATAATTCATTACAATATAAAAATTATAACATAAAGGAACTCAGTGTAAAATCTCATGCTTAGCGATAATGGTAAGTAACATAAAATACTACTGAACGAAAATATACTATTTCAGAATTTTACCATCAAGGATCGTGTAGAACACTGTTTCAAAACTTTAATTGTACTAAAATACTATTTTATGGGTTTATAATTATTTTTTGCTCAATTAAAAGAGTGCACATTTCAGAATATATGGAGTATTCACAATATAAATCTCTATAGTATACAAAACGTTACACGATAAAAATTTTACTAATGCAAAATTATTCTCATTTTTTTCGTAACAAAATATAAATTTACTAAAAAATATTAAAAAATCTCTTTATTTTTAAAATTAAGATAGGAAAATTGTCATTAACCTCGATCCGTGTAATTCTCAAAATTGGGCCGACAACAAAAAATAACCTGAAGCAACAAAGCAGCTCAAATCAGACTCTCTCAAACTAAACACTGAAAAAATAAGAACTCGCATAAGCATTTCACCTGTAGTAATAATATTTTGCAACAAATCATCATACCTAAATAACTCCCTTTGTTGCGAAAACTTAAACTTCATCCCTGCGAGAATTTCTTTTGGTGGCGCCTTTTGTTGAATACAATTTATATTGTTTGCTAAATGGGGCTTCAATACTTCTCAATTCTCTAAGTTGGATGAACATTGCAACTCCTTTAACAAGTTCAAAGTCTCTCAAATGGCCTTCAAACAAGTTTTATCTTTCATCAACAAGATATCTTATTTTTGTGCTCATTTTGCTTTAGAATATAATCTTATATTAAAAAAAAGAGTACACATAGTAAAAACCTTCTATTTTTTTTAAAAAATTTTGCTAAGGAAGAAGGATATAAAATTTGAAATGCTTACTTGTAACCTTTTGCCTTTTTTTATATATATAAATGAAAATGAACACTTTCTAAAAAACAAAAAAGGGCAGCCTCAATATTTAATTGTTCTAAAAAACATTGGCTTTAAAAGTTACATCAAAGTTGTTAATTTTCATTATGCTATAAATATTAAAAGAAATAAATTTATTTTTTTATTTATTACTTTGAGTTGGACTAATAATTTTATTCAAATATTTAGTAATGGATTTATTTTTTCTAATTTAATTATAAGTCATATTGATTGGACCATCAAATACAAAAATTAGAAGTAAAATATTAAGGTACAACTCTCCTCGGTTTGTTGGTTTGGAGATTTGGTTAACTAAGAAGTTTTCATGTATGTAATATGAGTGAGTTTGTCTTAATTAATTGATCTGAATGTCCCGGAAAAATATTAGGAATATTAATGTTTTGAAAGATGGAAAAGTCATTAATTGGTAAAATAAATTAAAAATTATATTACATTTATTTTGAAAATAAGTTAATGATATTAAAATTCTTTTTATTAATTTTTGAATTATATTAATCTTATTTATAAAATTATCATTTTAACTTCATTTTGAAAATAAAAAGTATATATATTTGAATGAAAGTTTTTTATTTTTTTTTCCAATTATTTTTTTTAGAACCCCATTTTTGGATAAAATAAATAAATTATGATTAAAAAAATAATAATAATAATAATAAACTGTCCCAGACGAAATCTTACGAATAATAACAAACCGTTGATGTTAGCATGGGCTGAGCTACATTAGGTCTTGGGGACCCGCACCATGTTGGCCCGGCCCAAAAGCTTGTTTCAATATTTTTTCTTAAATCCTAACCAACAGTATCCACCGCAATGCCTCTTGAAAGCAGCTGGAGCCGTAATCGCACTGTCGCAGCAGCTCGCTTGAGGGCCGTAGCATCCGCCAGTTCGCCGGCATTGCCGCCGGTTTGCTGCCGATTGGGACAATTCACTGACGTTCGTCATATTTCGCCGGTCACCTCCGCTCGACACCGTTCGCGTCCGTCCGCAAGCACGCCGCCATTTGTCGCAAACCCTCGATTGCGGTACGCCTTCGACATATTTTCCTTGGAGATATATTAATGCGCTAGTGATTATCGTTTCTCTCCGGACTCTTACCGTTTAGATTCAAGGTTGTGGGTCCAATTCTCTCTCGATCATCTCTTCATCTCCCCTCGTTCTCTTACTTAGTTACCTTACTTTTCTCTCTAATTTAGACACAAAATGTGAAAGATTAGTAGGTAATTACAGAAGATAGGGCTTAATATCTTAGCTTTTGTTTAAAATCCTGTATACATACAGATTAAAAACAAAGTTTCACGTGAGATTTTAAAGTTTTATGTGAAAATTTTGGAAGAAAAAAATTTATATTTGTCTCAATTGCAATGACTCAAAGAAAGTTAGGTTACAGAAGTCTAGTCTTTCACTCAATTTGGAGATGGCGGAATTACAAAGTCGAAAACACTTGGTCGCCCGTGTTAGTAGCATACCGGAGAGTGTTTTTCACAACTAGTGTCTAACTATTATGTGCAACAATATTTCTTTCAGTAGAAATAATTTAATATCTTAGTTTCGTTCGAAGATTCATTACAAACACATATAAAGAATATTTTTACATGAGAAGAGTTTTTACAAGGAAATTTCGAAAAAGGAAAATCATTAGGCCTGATCCAATTTAAATAATGTGTTGTGCAAGCAAGATAACAAAAGTTTTCTTTCAATTTAAAGAAGACAAGATTCAAAATTGCAAACACTAACTTGATCTCATGTGTTTATGCCATTTAGGCATCAAAGGATAATATAAAGTTGTTAGGTGGTGAAGGTTAGATGACTACAATCAAATGATAACGAGTGGGTGATGATGGTTGAGCAATGATGTTGGTCAGATGATGGTGGTTGGTGGCAATAATCATAAATGGTGTATGTTAGGAATGTTGAACTTCGGTCTTCGTTGCAGCTGAAACAAAAACCAAGAAAAGCTACATTGCAAGGTAAGGAAGAAGGAAATGCAGAGCAAGCAATGTTACTGTTCCATTGAGCTTGATGTAATGAGATACAGGGTTTATAAAAGGTAAAAAGACGCTGAAGACAACATCAGCGGCTGAGATTAAATGCAGTGATCCAACGATTGGTAAATGCTGCATAACTGTGCTCTGTATAGTGGAGCGTAGTGGACATGTGAATTGAGCAGAGGTAGTTATAAGACGGCTGGCTTATCAAGGGCTTCAAAGTTTGTTAGATCTCCAATATCTCTCCAATTTTAAGTTAAGGTCATTTTCATTTGGAGAATATGCCTATTTCTAGTTTTCTTGGGTGATCTTTTAATAATTTAAGCCAAAACCCGCAAAACGCTCTATTGGGTAGTTGATGTTGATTCCTTCAGCCATAGATTTATCTTTTCAATATCTAGGTGAATTAGTTTAAAATTGAGTCATATTATGCTCATTGGATTCTTCTCGTTGACTACTTATTTAACTATAAAAATGTAAATTTTAGAAATCGTGTTGTCCTCCGATTAATGTACTGAAGTTTCTTACCATTCCTTTAGTACTTGATTTGAGATCATTTGGATTTAGATTATATCACTTTTAGTGTCTTTGCCTTCATCTTATTAAGACATTCCATTTGACTATAAGGGGTTTTTTGGTTTGTTGATAAGGGGTTGTATAGTAAAATGAAATATAATGTAAAAATGGAAATGTATTTAAAATATTTGAGTTATTTTGATGATTGTAACATAAATACAAGTAATTACTTTTTTTTTTTGCTTGAAGTAAAGTGAATGCATTGTAAAACTCAACTATAATGGTAGCAGGTGACTAGCGGTGTGGTAGAAGGCAATGAGTGATAGCTGGGGACAGTTGGCGGTGAAAGGCTGTCGATGGTGGCAGCACCAAGTGCAATATAGTTATAGCAAGGGGGGGGGGGGGGGTGACCAACAGAAGTTAAGCTTGCCGGTGTATTTTGGAAATTGGCCAACAATTATCATGTTTATGATACATAAAAAATAAATTACGGAGTGAAAAAAGAATTCACTGAAACATTACTATACATTCTTTTTTCATTAAAATGAATACCAAAATTTTCAAATCACTTGTGCAAATGACTTCTCGACCCTTTGTAAGGATGATTTTAATAATTCTTGCCTTTGATTTACACCTTTGGTAATGTCTAGCCTCCATCACACTAATGAATCTTCTACATCAGTCCACTAGAGACAAGAAACCTCCTATTATTCATTTTGTTTAATATCTTTGATAGTTTTTTTCCACATGTACATTACCCTAGGCCTAAGTTCCTGAGCTTCCTCCACCATTAATGTCACACCACGCCATCAGGCCTGGAAGAAAATCACAAGAACTTAATGGAAGGATGCGAGCAAAACAAAATTTATAAAATGATTTCAAATAAGTAGAAATACATTTCTTTAATAATTTATGTCAACCAATAAAATCATCAGTGTATCTAACCCAAGCAACTACACAAATATCCTTCAAAATCTAAATGAAATCCAACTATAATCTTAAGTTGATTACATAACTTTAACCTTTAATACCTTTTAAAGATGAACCTACAGCGTGAACCTAAAAGATCCTCTAGAAGTTGTACAACTATGAATCTGAAATCATAAGGTAAAATGAGCGAGTTTGTAAGAAACAAATTCATTGGTGAAACCTCACTGAGTAAAAGATAAACGACAAAGCATGGGCATAAACATGAGCAAAGAGGGGGATATATGTGAAAAAATAAACACTGGATTCACACGGAATCTTACATTTTTATTTTATATAGATATATATTGTACGAACTCAATTACTATTAGTATATAAAAAATGAAATGAAATGTCGTAATGTTAAAATTTTTTGGAGAAGTAAAAAGAATTTATGAATTCTTAGCTTGACTAAATACTGACTATGACCAAGAACGCATTCAAATACTTGGGAAAGAGTGTTGTTGCACACAAATTATAGACAAGAGTGTCATTTAACACACATTATTTATATCGAACTAGTTCTAAATGGGTAAACTACATGCACAGACATGTGTAAAATAATCAGCACAACCATCCAGATATTTTTACGTCCAAATTTTTCTCAAGATAGAAAACAGAGCTATTAAAAGTGAATCAAGATGACTCCATATGAAATGTGATGTCAACGCTTCTTTTGATGGTTTCCTCTGTGATTTTAGTGGAAACTCAAATAATTTTATACTGTTGAGGTTCCTCTAAAAGCTCCACCTACAAACATAAACCTGACATCAAGTTACAACAATTCACCAATTCTAACTTAAGGTAATTCTGCTTTATTTGAAAAAAAAGTGAAGATACATACATATCAATTTTGTAAGGCTTTGTCTGGACGTTGATCATTTGAGCAGATTGAAATAGAAATGGATGTCGATTCTTATCAATCCACAAATCATTTGAATAATCCTTTCATTTCTCTTATTATCCTTCAAATTAAACGAACCTTAATTTAAGTAATGCTCTTTTACCTAAGCACGGGCACTCTAAGAAAGGAGATCTAACATGTTGCCACGATCTGTAGTTAGATTTGATGCATGCCATGAAGGCGAGCTGAATATTTAGACAATCAAAAGAAAAGGGAAGAAAAGGATGGTATTGAAACAATTATGAATTTGGTTGAGTTTCCATGACTTAACCAAACAACCCCCAGTTCAATTATTTCAACTACATTGAATGATCTCTCGAATTGGTCAAGACTTTCTAGTTTATGGCCGCTTCTCTATGATACCAGTTGTTGTTTCATTGAATTTGCTTCATTAATAGGCTCGCGATTCGACTTTGATCGTTATGAGTTGATGCCAAGATCGCCCAAGGCAAGCATACCTCATTTTAATAGCCGGAACAATAACAATGAAAATGGCAACTCCAAAACCAAGAGCAACTTCCTAATTGCAAGGATAGTTCGGCAATCAATGTTTAGAAGGAAAGAAATTGTAGGACTAGGAACCGCAATCACACAATAGATTTATGAGCAATAAGGAAAATAGAGGCGGGAACTTAATTATTGCACAATGTCATTCATGATATTTTAACGCCGTATATTTATGATGTGTTAATAGATATTTCTTAAGGCATTTAAATAGAAGTGTCTTAATATGATTGTAGTTAAAGTAATTCTTTTTGTAGTGTATAGATTAATGAATACACATTATAATTTACTAAATGACATTTATTTATTGATAAATATTAAGCTTCTATAAGATTCTGAACTTACATTTTAAAAACTGAAAATTTAATGTAATTAATTGTTTAATTAATATTAATTTACATTTACTACTTAATAACCATTAAACTTCTCTAAGTTACATTTTCAATATTAAAATTTTAAAGTTATTAATTATTACATTATTATTTAGATTTTTGTGTTTAAAATCTAATTAAATTGAAATGAATAAATTTGAATGGATGAGATTTAAAGTAATAAGAATTATATAAATAGTCATAATTTTGTTTGGGGAGAAACTCAAGCCATTTTTATAATAGTAGTATATATATTTATTTAGTGTATTGTTAGTTAAGGTTTTATATATTTATAGAAATTTATTGGATATTTTTTTTATTTTTATTGAAATATTTTTAATGATTTTTTTTTTAAATTTTTTTTAATGATTTTTTATTGCATAGGTCATTTGCTTATTAATATTCTTTAAATTTAACATATTTTAGCTTAGGTTTCAAAGAGGTATGTGCATGCATAGCTACATTTCAATAATGAATAGTCCTAAACATAATAATTTAAAAAAAAAAACTAATATAACTTCAGGAGCCCTATAATGTCTCGTTGATACAATATAATTGTGATGCTGGCTATTGTAAGATTTAAAATATAAAGATTGGAGATTTTACCATTTTGAACTAGAGATCATGATCAAATGAATTTTCTTGGGATTTGAGAAGGTTTCTTCGTCTATCAATTCCTCCTGAGTTAAAATCTCTAGTCTCTGTGAAATTAACATGCATTTTTATTGACTTTTTGTTATCCACCATGGGCTTAAGGTCTTCCATGAAACATTCGGTAGTTTTCTTTGGTAGCTCCATTTTCTTGCATTTTTATCCTTCATTTTTGGAAGAATTAGTAATAATTAGTCCTCCGCCTTAATTTTTTATGGTTATCATAGTTGACTCTTTAGTAATGTGTGTTTCTAACATTATGACTCTTTCTTCTTCAACTCATGAAAGAGAGAAGGCTTCATTAAGAGAGTTCATGATCTCCAAGCCTAAGAGTTGGATGTCGGACCTGATCAAATTCGTCTGATGGGGTAGAGAAATTGATTGAAAAATGGGGTAGACCTAGACACCAGATACCTAACTGATAATAAAATGATTGAAATAATTCAAGAAATTGATTGAGGAATTGAAATAACATAATTAATTTCTATAAATTACATCAATTTTTAATCAAAATAAAGAACAAGTCAATATCAAATTGTATAAATAAATGTAACAAGTAATGAAATTATCAAAGTAAAAGAAAATCAAGTCTCACACATCAATTAGGAGACAACTTCCCCTGAAGTTAGTTAGCCACACTTGTGCCGCATTCGAATTAATCACAATTTCAACTTGCATTCACAATATTAAAATTGTAAGAAAAATTTCCTTCAAGGAAAATGTTATCAAATTACACACCTCAAAACAACTATTCATACTCTTCGTAACATAAGTTGTTAGGTAAGATTGACGGAGTATGATTTCAATCAAAGTTTAAATTTAAAAAAAGAATTTAGCCTCAATTTGAACCTCTTGAAATCCTTATCGATAATTGAATACATCTTAAACCCAAAAGAAACATAAATTTTAAATCACAAAATCATATTATTATTTGCTCTAACATTTCAAACAACAACAACAACGAGCCTTTATCCCACTATGTGGGGTTGGCTACATGAATCCTTTTTTGCCATTGTGTCTTGTTAAGAGTCAAATTATCATCTAAATCTAATAAATAAATGTCATTTCTAATATTTTCGAACCAAATTTTGTTTTGTCTTGTAGAACTTTGGCTTAGAACATTCTTAAAGCGCTCTTTGTTGGTTCTTGTCAAGAAAAATAACTTCCTCAAAGTAGTGGGGAAACCTATTTACACTTCGTAGAAAATGCTGAAGAGACAAATTATCACGATTCATAGCAAAGAAACAAGAAAAATGTTAACTACAATTTCCCTGCATTTCCCACTTTTAATTTTCCTTTGTCTGCAAACAAATCTGCCATAGGAAATGGTTCATAAGGCATGAAATTTATAAATCCGCTGCATGAACTGAATATAATTAATCAACTTTGTAACATAAGATCAATTAACAACAACTATACATGTACTTCCTCACTTTTTAAGCATTAGTCATAAAGAAGCATCCACCAAAAGATTTAACAACACTTTCACGACCAAAGAAATCACATCACTAAACAAACTAAAACAACTGCATAAAGTAATTTCACAGTGAGTAGCGGAAGTGCTAACATGTAGCCGGGTTTGCAAACAAAAATGTAAGAGCAACATACAGTATGTCCTCACAAAAAAGAATAGCTGCTATCTTAAGCTGTCCATCAGGATATTTGGAGAAGAACTTGTACTCCTCGAATATATTAAAAACCATGCACTCATAGATCTTCTGCTCTAACATTTTAATTAAAATGATTTTTTTTATTAGCATATATCATTAAAAAGGTTGGAGTAGCTCCAGACTCCAGTAGAAGATAAGATTAGAGGGAGTCGCCTTAGATGATTTGTTCACATAAAACGGCGACCTTCTGATGATCCGGTTAGGAAAGTATAGGTATTAGATTTGATTTATGTTAAGAAATGTAGAGGCATACCTAATAAGACTTGATTAGAAAATATTAGAAATGATCTTTCTTTATTATATTTAAATGAGAATATGACTTTTATAGAACACAATGGAGAAAAAAGATTCATATAGCCGACCTCACATAGTGGGATAAAGGCTTGATGTTGTTGTATATATCATTGCAAAAATTAAAGATGAGGAGAGTAAAGGACCTCACTGGTCACGGTAAACAGCAAAAACATCATTTGCTTCAAATTCTAGCTTCCTCATCTCAGCGGATGGGAGAGATCCATCTTCTAAAGGTGGATAATACTTGTCGGACCACCACGATCTGCATATTAAAAAGCAGAAAACCAACATTTTCATATATAGCTCTTCTGGAATCACAAAACTTAAATAAAGGGAAATGTTTCCCATAGCAATGTGTGAGTTTTTGAATTCAAAGTACCTATATGAATCTGCATCTCTATTATATTCACAAAGTATGAACTCATTTTCATCCTCTGCATTCACAAAGACCTAAAATTGATTGAAATATTAGTTCATACCTTTCAATTAGCATGAACGTAAAAAGGGCACCTTTTTCTTGATGTGTATAGTTATAATCTTAGATTGTAAACTAGACTGTTAGATATAAATGCAAGTCTAAGCATCAAACCTACAATTCTAAGTTTAAACAAAACTTATTCAGGCAATCTGCACAATTCTTTCAAAGAATAAGCATTAGTGCTCAAATTAAAATGGAAAAAGTATAAATAAACGGATCTTATCAAATACGCCAAATTTCATAAAAGTATAACTACTTTCTAGAGAAATGTGCCATTACGACATATTGATACGAAATTATAATAAGTTAGGCAGGTTAGTAATTGCGTAATTGCAATAGGTAGTATGAGTTGCACTTGGCTTAATATGTAGTCGCAAATCTTTAAATACTCCTGTTTTGGAGTATTAGGGCATCCAGATGAGATGAAATAATAACCTTTGATCTGTGAATTATCCTCTTTCCCCCTTCCAACCTTGGATTTTCTATCAATTTCTTTGTGAATTTCTTGATTTATTTCAATCAATTTCTTGAATAATTTTGCTTGATTTAGAGAATTTTAGTAAGATTTGGATAATCGTTTTATTACTAAAAAACAATCGCATTGAGCCGTTCGTGAACATATATAAAACTCGTTCACAAACAAACAAGATGTTTCTTATAAACAAGTTTGTTCATGAACACTCTAATAATAATAATAAAAAAAAACTACAAACATGAATAAATACATCTTGTTTATGAACAAATTCAATATAATGAAATAATATAACATAAAAATATAATTATTTTTTATATAATAAGACTAATTTATTATAATAAAACTAAAAATTATGTGAAAATATACAAAATAAAGATTCAATCAAGCTTCTTATCGAGGTTTAATTGATATTGTTTATGAACATAAACGAGCCGAACACAGTTGTTCATGTTTTTTTTTTTTAATTTAACTGTCGAGTATTTAAAAAATCGTTCAAACTTGTTTGATTACTTAAACAAACGATCATAATTGAGTTGTAATCGAGCCGAGCCACGAATAATTTATCGAACGCTCAATTCATTTGCAACCCTAGCAGAAATGCTACATCATGAAATAATAAGAGAATATGTTAGTTTAAGGAGCTATCCACTTTTCCTAATTACATAAATAGCAATGATTTATTTTCAATTTCAGCCTAGGGAGCTTATATCTACTCCAAAGATACTATTTATGATCACTAGTGCTTTTGTTCTACTATGGTGACACTAACATAATTTGAAAGCATGCAACAAATAGGTCGGGTGGTTTCCTTCTATCCGCAGACAAGGAGGTGCCTAAAGAATGAGAAGAAGAATGCAATATTATTTTCGGTGGCTTTTGATCTTTTATGTGATGCTATTCTCAGACTTTGCGAAGAACTTATGTGTATCTATACATCATACTTCACATGTCTGACCTATTTATTAATGGATCAGATCCTCTCCCCCTCCCTCCGATCTCTCTTGTGGACAAAAGCTTACTTGAACCAAATCATTCAAATTCTATTATTCTTTTCGGTCGCATTTGATCTTTTGTTACATTCATTTTAGAATTCATCATACTTGCTCCTGGGTTGATACTTTCGTAGCAAAACATTAAACTTACTCTATTCCAGATGTATCCACTACCTAAAAGCTCACATTTATAATTATTTTGCAAGAAAATTATTAGTTTTCCTTCCATTCTTCACCATATGGCAATAATTGAAATCTTCCGATAGCTTCAACAAGTGGCTGATGACAATTTGTAGATGACAACAATGAAAACATTGAAGCAATCATATTAATATCCAGCTCTACATCACTAATAAAGATGATATGAATGCGCCTTTCATTACCACTTTTGAAAAAAAATCTAAGCAGAACAGTAAGCAAGCAACTTTTAGTTGAGTATTGTGTGTACTCCACTGCCATGCACCAATTTGTATTCTGACCTGCCAACTTCTTCTTCATAAAGATCAAAATAAGAATTGGGAAGCAAAGCAACAACAGAAGGTTTCATCACATTCTTATCCATTTTTGTAGCCCAAAATGGAATTTCTTACTGTCATGTCTTTGTTATCTGGTTTTGTAATGATTTTTTTCTGCTAAAGATTTCTGCAATCATGTAATGGTTTCACTTTGATATTTGGATAAGGTGATGCTGAAATTTTAATTGGAGTATTTGAGTAAAATCATTATTTTACTCAGTTCAGTTCTCCCAATCAAATAAAAAATAAAATAATTGTGTACTCATTTATTCTAAATCAAGCAATCAATAAAACTTCAATTCAATTTCTTTATCATTTTCTTTTGCATTTCTTCTCTGCCAATTTCTCTTACCAGATACAGCCATAGAGATTTGATAAAGAAAAAGTTTTGCCCTCAAAACTTAAACATCATTAGTATTATATCTCTTTTGATGCTGCTTTGTCATTATTTCACTTCCTAGAAGTTACTTGCACCTAAAAGTGTAGGTGCTAAAATCAAGGGCGGAACCGGCCTTAATTCTCCGGGGGCAACTGGCAAATTTATAAAAAATAAATAAAAATATATATAAGGGTGCAAAAATAATAATTGGTTTTCATAGATGTTTGTTAGTATTAGAAAAGTTCAAAGTAATTGGATGAAAATAGCGGGAGGCCAAGAGGGTTTCCGATTTTTTAATAAGAAAATTGTGTGAAAAAAAAAAAAGTCTGCTCAGGTCAAAAAATAAAATTCAAAGGGGGGAAATTATAGATGACCCTTACATTACTAAGAGTTTTATTTTTTTTTATGGGGGGGGGGGATAATCGGATGAAAATAGCGGGAGGCCAAGAGGGTTTTTGGATCCGAACCTGACCTGATTCGTGTCTGGGTCAACCCGACCCGACACGAATGACCCAAAGTTGACATAAAATTGCTATTTTTCGGGTCAAAAATCGGGTCAATCTTCAATTTTCGGGTCAAAATCGGGTAAAAAACAGGTCAATCTCGGGTTTCCGAGTCAAATAGGAGTTTTCGTGTCATTTTCGGGTTACTGGTTCAACTCAAACCCGACCCGATTTTTAAAATGGGTTGATTTGTTGAAATCGAACCCGACCTTTTTCGGGTCCGGGTTGACCCTAACCCGGATTTTTCCGGGTCGGGTCAAAAATTGACACCCCTATTACACAGTTCCGCCCTGGGCTGAATGTAACTGAATGAGAAGTTCACACTTGCAATAAAATAGTGGAAGTGGAGTTCCTGAGAAAAGGATTTGTGCAAACATTCTCCAAGCCAAAAACAACAAACTCTTGTGCAATGTAACTGAAAGTGAGTCAGATTATTCAAGCTTTTATAATTGTATTGAAAAACAGGGGTGACATAATAAAGATAAATATAATATTTTAATATTATTATTAAAATTAATTATTTTCTTAAAATATTTCATGATTTATATCAAATATACGGAACCCATATTCATAGTAGTCTACTTTCTAGGTAAAGAAAATATTATAATAAATTTTCAAAATAGGTAAAGTAATTAGTTTGGTCTACCTTACTAACATGCAAGGTGGTTTATTCTCGTGGTTAATATAAAGTAATTAATTATATAAAATTTTATTTTTTGATGAAAATTTTGGTTTACACTAATAATTATGCTTCTAAAGCATGATTAATTTACACATATTCACATATATCTATATTTTCAACACAATAATTTAGCAAAACAGTTATATTGATGCTATAAGGTTAGCTTATAAATAAGAGAATGAGAAGATATTTCATATTTGTGGAGTATAATTCTTCGACTTCGTCTAAGTCTTCTGACCCGAATCTTGCTCCAAGATTCATTAGTCGAGAACACCTTACAGTCTTTGCAATCCGTCGTTTCGCCATCCGATTGTCCAATACACCGGTGTCGCAAAATTGTTCAACACGTTCAATTTTTTCTTTTCTCATTTTGAATTTTCAGCATTAATTATGATGTCTTATCCAACTATTTTTATTCTTATATTATTTCTGATTGTTTTGCATATCATCTTTCGTTAATTGGGATGCCCTAATTCCGAAAGCAATACAATTTATGGATTCCCAATTAAATCGAATAACGATAAAAACATCGTAATAAAGCGCTCAAAACATGTTAGAACTGTCTTAGGCTTCATTTTGGACGCTTTTTTATTGATTTCTTAAAAACGAGTGTTTAGTATAAAAATTAAAAAAACTTTAACTAAAACTTTATGTTTAAGAACAACATTTAGAATTGTCACAAACAAAACCTTAATCTTTGCAGCTTTGAGTATCAATGATAAGGCAAATTTATTCATCGGTCACCGGATCAGCGATAGTCTGGATATTAAATAAAATATATTTAATTAAGCACATCAAAGTGCAGTAAAAGCGCTAGGTTAAAGCGCATGTCAATAAGCGCAGGTAAAGCGCCCCGGTCAAGCGCAAGTCAAAAGCGCATGTATCGTGGCAAATTTTTATTGAATTCCGAACCTATTCTCCGCGTCCGGTGACCGAATGCAATAATTAAATAATTTTTAAATATAACATAATGGTTGAGTCTTATAATTTGCTAAATATATATATATATATGAAATTTGCATTATATATATTTGAAATTGCCTATTGAACATACATAATTAAAACATCTATATATTTATTCCAAAATATTCCCCATGCCTTCACGATAATATATTATATAGCAGTGAAATTGGGAGCGGCTCGTCTTACACCTGCAAGCTCGTCTTTGGAGATGGACGGTCTAGTGTTCTGGCAATCATCGGATTTTATATGCTAATTGTGATGGGATGCTGCCAGATAACCGCCGAATCGATTTTAGGGGATGAGCAAGAGTTGGCTGATCTCACGAATCGGCTTGTGATGGCGATTAGGCCGTCTAATTGGGACGCGCGGATCATAAGCGAAACGACGGCAGAGTATCTTTGGCGCTGCGAGCGGACAAGGCGGATTACGCTGATGCCGAGATTAGATTGGCAATGACGACGTACGACGTTAAGTTGTCACTTTTATTAAAAAATTTCTTGGTTTATGGGGCATCTCCAACCGAAAAATCTCATTTTCACTCAAAATATAGTTGAAATTCAAAATGTCATTATTCATCTCCAATCAACGCCATTTTTGCCCCCTAACCGTTACCTCTCTTTCTCGCATTTCTTCTCGCAAGTTCTAGAGACCCAAAAAATGGCCAGATGACCAGTGCGACGCCAATCAAATCGGAGAAAAGTTGAGTTCAGTGACGTTTGAGGGCCTCCATTCGTTGTTGTCGAACAGTGGTTAGAATTGTCTTAGGCAACTCAACTGGTCTCTTCTTGGGAGCTTTGCTACTAATTAGGTTCTTGAGTTCTTAATTTATGTATTTGAGTTGAAAGTTTTTTATATTATCTAAAATATCTAAAAAAAAACTATTGGGTTTAGACGAGCTTTATGAGCTAATAAGACAAATTTGAACCTCTAATAATAATAATTAGTTTATGAGTGGCTCACTTAAAATTTATTAATATAAAATATATTAATATTCAGGAGCTTGTATACAAAATTGTAAAAAAATATTTAAAAATAATATTGCATTTCTTTATTATAATAATTATTTGAATTATAAATATTTTATTTCTTTAATAATAAATGAGTCAATTGGTGAGCTAATTTGAACTCATAAAATTAAGCTCGAGCTAAGCTCGAGCTCGATTAATTAATCAGACTCAAGTTCAAATCAGTGGTGACTCAAGATAAACTCAACTCATTTATCTCCTATTTAAGCTCATTATTTTTTCATATATTATTCAAGCTCATTATTTGTTCATATATTATGATGTTTTATATATTTCACTTTTACAATAAAAAAACAATAGAATTAAATCATAAAATATTAAATTTCAATATAATTAAATCAAAATAAACTATGGCACTCAATTTAATTTCAGTCTTAATTGATTCGTCTGAATTTCTAATTCTTGAATTGCAATGGTAAATAAAAAATTATAAATATAACCCTATTAAGAGAAGGATTATTAAATTCTCCATTATATTATCAAGCCAACAACTTAAAAATTTCTTGGCACTTCCAAAAAAAAAAAAAAACATAAAAGATAATATAAAAACCCCAAAATACCCCCTTCCAATTCTCCTTCTCCATCCTCGTCCGCTCTCTTTCCCTCAAATTTCAGCGCAGCTTCTAAGCTCCATTCACACTTTCTGCAACTGCAACAGCCACAGAATCCACAGAGGAAGAAGAAATCTTCTTCTTCTTCATTATCTCAACTTCATCTCCTTCCATCACTTGCTTGGCCTCAACCGTCATCGCCATAGGAAGAGCCATTGCTTCTTTCTCCTTCTTCTCCTTGCTTTCCTTGTACTTACCCCACAGAACTGAGTACAGTCCTCCCACTATCAGAACTGCTCCAATAACTCTGAAACAATGTGATCAATATATATAGTTTTAGTCTTCGGACGAAGAAGGTGAAGAGATATATTAAACAGTTCGATCAGTTTGATATTTGCTTACCCTCCCAAATAGATCTTCTCTGCGAGGATGAAGGAGCCCATTACAGCCACTACTATCATCATCAAAGGACTGAAAGCAGAAGCAAAAACAGGTCCTTTCTTCTCTATAACCCGTCCTTGAACATAATAAGCAATGCTTGATGTAACAATTCCCTGTATATCAGTTCTTCTGATAATTAGTAACGATGAAATTAGCATAATATGAAGCTGTACAACAATTAGCTCGATGAGCTGAAAAATGTTTTGGCACCCCTAAACTACTTAGAGCATCTCCAACCGAAAATCTCATTTTCACTCCAAAATGTCGTGATTCATCTCCAATCGAACTCCATTTTGCCCCCTTTTGTGAAGGTAACGGTCGTTTTCTTCTTTCGCGCATTTCTTCTCAAGTTCGGTAGATACAGAAAAATAGCGAAGATGAAAAATGCAACGCTAATATTGGCGTCCCACTGTTCACCCGTAACAAAATAGCGGAAGTCGTTAGCGAAGCCATACAAGCGTTTGGAGTTCGGTTGGAGATGACCTTGTCATTTCTTCATCCATTGAAGAGAGAAAAAAGCGAGAAATAAGAAGCCATGAAAGAAGATGGAGCTCACAGCATAGGCGGCCGCAAGCAGATTCATGTCCCAGCCAATCCTCCAAGCTGAACTATTGTTCTTCTCCATGACCAAGGTGACAACAATAGCTTGCAGAGTTCCCATGAAACAGACCAATGTGGTCAGAGAAAGCTGAGCAGTATAGTTCTTCAATGTTGCAGCCTTATGAAATCACAAAGTTTCTACATATCAGCACATGAAAATGAAAATTTTGATAGCTAGCTTTATCTGATATAAATGTTTCTTAGATTTACCTGAAGAACAAAGAGAGAAGCCCAAGCAAGGGTGGCTATGATGAGGCAGATACAACCCTTGACCCACTCCTTGTCAGTGGCATCAGCAACCGCAGTCGCGGCCGCCGCCGCCGCCGGTGCATCTGCACTAGCATGCACATGTTTCGTCCAAAATAGCTCGACGATCGGACCTTTATATAGTGTCATCAGCATCGCACCTGCCACCGTCACTAGAGTCCCAACTAATTTTGCCTGGTATATCACCTTCTTCAGATCAACTTTCTCCATTCTATTCAAAATTTTAAAATTTTTATCTCAAAATAGATGAATATTATATCTTATAAGATATATTAATAAAAATTTCATTACCTGAATATGACAGCCATTATAAATGTCATGGCAGGAAGCATATTGCTCATGGCACAAGAGAAGGTAGGGGATGTGAATTTCAACCCAGCATAGTAGAAATTCTGGTCTATCACAGGCCTTAACAATAATAACAACATGAGAAAATTAGTATGCTAGAAATCTTCATGATATTATTGATAAATTTATCACAAATACAAACCCTAGCAAGCCAAGAACAAATATTTGCATGAAAATGGTGAATGTGATCTTTGGCCGAACTTTCCTGCAATCACAACACATCAAGAAGATTAATTCATCGTATATTACACTCATCTTAAAGTAAATCCAGTAACTGTGAGATCTGTCATGATCAAAATTTGATCAATAGACGAGTTATAAATGTAACGTTCCATAATCAAATTTGAAAAAATTGTTTATTTTATCTTCTTAATTAATCAGCCAGATGTTCTTTGTGTGAGTGAAAACACAGGCTATTACGATAAATATGTATACCTCTCGAGGATTAATGCGAAGGGAGCGATGGATAGAGCAGCAAAAGCATGACGGTAAACGACTAATACGTAGTGACTCATGCCATGATTGAGCGAGAGCTTGGTGATGATATTCATGCCGGCGTAGCCGAATTGCAAGGAGATCATAGCTGCATAAGGTTTGGAGCTCTGAAATATTTTGTTGCATCTTCCATCACTCAATTGGCAAGCCATATATCTCTCTCACAAGGCTTAGAACTTGAGAGAATTTCAGAGGGGATGGGAGAGGCTGAAGAGAAGAAGAGCTATCAATGGTTGTATTGTGTTGCTCTCTTCTAAGTAAAAGTTGGTGGCTCTCAAGAGAAATTTATATGCTGTTTTGGAAGGGTATTTTGGTAATTTCAAGGTGGAAGGGTGTTTATTTACCTTTTTTTATATTTATCCAAATCGAAATTTTGTTGGGGTGTGGGGCCCGGAAAGATATGGGGTCCACGTGGAGGCAGCTTTGAGTGCGCCGGAGTGGCGGGGCCCGGGGCGGAGATGGTGCGCGCTGATGCATGGAGGATTGTGGTTCTCACGCGCCGGTAGTATTCGCTCGTGCAAGACGCCGGAGGATCGCCGGAGCCCGGCGAAGCTCCGGCATTGTGATTTTGCCATGGAGGAGCGGGAAAGCCAATAGGAAGCAGATAACTCAGCATTAAAAAAAAAAAATCATCCAAAAAGAGGCTTTAAAAATGCTTAGAAATAGAAAATTTTAGAAGTCATCAAAATTATTCTATTTATAAAATTATCTTCTATAAAAAAAATTCTTTTTTCTTTGATACAATAAAATTGTTGGATTTTGGGGGAAGTAAAAATTAGGAAAAATGATCAAAATAATCTCTTGGTTTGACTTTTATAAAGAATTAAAATGACTTCCGACTATATTAAAAGACTATTTTGATATCTTAATTCTTTAAAAATGAATCAAAATAATATTAAGGTGGAATTATTTTTTTAGTGATCGAAATAGTTATTTAATATAGATGGATACTATTTTAATCTTTCATAAAGAGCTAAATGACCATTTTAATATTTTTTTTAAATATTGATATTTATATAAAGAATATAGGATAATAATGATTTTGTAAATAACAAATTGGGTATGCATGAAATTACCCTCATTTATGATTAATTGTTTGATTTTAACATTATTTGAATCTTGCTATAAGGAAAATTTATTCAAGATTAATGAGATTTTAGTTAATTTATAAGTAGATGTGAAAATATTTAGAACAAAAAACATAAAAAGCCAGTGAGTTTGGAAGATTTGAAAATATTAAGAAGTAATACATCTCTAAAAATTTAATTTATCAGCTTGAATCTCAAGAAAATACTAGAATTGAAAATTTTTTGAATTAAACTCAGGATTAACCAAAATATCATTTCACCAAATTTATAATCAAATCGAATGTCTCACAGAGACGAACTCATTGACACCAAATGATCTGATCAAATGAACCAAAGTCAAGCATTTGAATTTTGAAGCATATATACATAAAAAACTCTTAACATTAATTTAATGGCCAAAATATTTTCAAAGTTTGTGTCGTTTGAAAATAAGAATATCTAATAAGATATGAAATGATCACACAAACAAGATCTATCATGCAAAAAATTTTAGCTGAAAAATAAATTAAAATATGCCAAAAAAATATTATCAATAGAGGTTGTGCCTGAAAAATACATTTAGGCTTCATTTGGGACGGCTTTCTAACTGCTTCTTAGAATGGCTTCTTAGTATAAAAGTTTAAATTTTTATACTATGAAACTGCTTTAAGAAGCAGTAAGAAAGTCATCCCAAACGAAGCCTTATACTTCATTTGATACAACTTTGTTACCGCTTAGAGGTTTTTGAGTAAAAAATTTCTACTTCAAAAAATTTTTGTATTAAAATTTTATTTTAGACAAAAATAAGAAGGCTGTCCCAAATGAAATCTTAATAGGTTTAACTTCTCAATTCTCATGTGTCGATATAAATGAATAAAACATAAAAATTCTAGAAGTTGACTTCACATATTTGATATATATAAGGCTAATAATAATTTTTTTAATATTTCAAAAAATCATACTCATACTTACCTTACAAAAAATTGACCCTGAAGATTTAAAGTCAAAATTTTCTTCTTTTTTTTCTTCCTTATCCTTCTTTTATTTTACTTTCATGAGAAAAACAAATTATTATATGAAACTTTTCTTTTAGGGAATATTAAACTTTACTCCATATATGTTATTTTTGATAGATCATTCCACATGTCATGCATATAATATCTTCATAGTTTACTTATAAACGCATATTCTATATATCTTTTCATTCTATCAACATATTAAGAGATATCAGCATCTAATTCCATGGCAAGAGTCTTCTTTCAAATGATGGGGCACATCCTTAATTTTATAATTTATTTTTAGATAAATATCAAAAGTAAGAATATTTTTTGTATATTTCGATAAATAGGTCTTCACTCGGTCTAATTTGATGAGTAAATAAATCAAATTTAAGTTATTTCTAACTCAATTCATCAATTTATGAGTCGATTCGTTTAAAAAATAGTAACATAAAATATATTCCAAAATATTAAATTTTAAGTACAAATTTATTAACTAAAATATTTATAAGTTACATATATCCCTTATTTCAATTATTTTCTTATTATTTCTTACATAATTTTTTTTTTACATTTATTATAACAATTGCATGAATAAAACCCATCCTTTTTTATAATACTCTCTAACAAATATTTTTCTGTCTACCTTATATTTCTTAACATAGATTAGATCTAATACATCTACTCTCCTAATCAGGTCATCGAAGGTCAACGTTTTATATGATCAAGTAATATAAGGTGATTCTCTCTAATCTTATTTGTCACTGGAGCTACTCTAATGATCAAACCAAATAATTTATTTTAAATTATTTTAACTTAATAATCTCATAATGTCGGTAGGTTCAAGAGAACCATGGCCGGTTTAGCGGTTTGCCAGTTGAACCGACGATTTTGGTTGGTTTGATGCAGAAACGGTTTTAATGATGAATTAGATCGACTATAAGACTGGTCCGGTCATTAAAACCTTGATTATATATATATATATGATTGGTTGTATGAGGTTTTTTTTTTTAATTTTTTTAATGAAAATAAATGGTACAAGGCATACTGCTCCTAAAAAAATAAAATTAAAAAAACAATAAAAATCAACTACGACAGCATGAGATGTGGGTATTGACTCACCCCATTCGGTTAACTATCACTAATGTCCCCACATACCTTGTAAATTACAAGCCATTGGTTGATCTATTATGCGATATAGATACTAAATTTTTATTATAAAATGAATTAAGTAAAAGAAAGAGAAGAAGATAGAGAAAACTTGTCTCTTGATTAATCTATGAGAGATTTAGGCTTTGTTTGGGACGTCTTTCTTACTATTTTTTTAAATAACTTTTTAGTACAAAAAAATTGTACTAGAAAGCTTGTTTAAGAAGCTGTAAGAAATCTGTCCCAAACAAAACCTTAGTTTTTAGGATTTTGAGCAAAACCACTTCGAATAAGGAAAAGATAAATCGAATTGAATCTATTGAGAATTCAAATAACTTTTTTTATTTTTGAGTTTGATCGATGACCCTTTATATATAAATGAGGATCAAGGTTGACATTATAGAATTCACAACGTACATAACTCGGTTAAATAGATAATTTGAAGATTGAAATACTTGATTTAGTTAGTTGTGGAGCTGATAAATTAGGCACGTAGTCAGCAGTTTGTCCAGAAAATTTCGAACGAGTTTTGAATTGTGATCAAGTACTTTTTGAGAGTGCTTTTAATGATAAAACCTAATTGGGTGGTTAGTATTCATGGTGAGTTGATCAGCTTCTTTGGGAGAATAATTTTAGAAATAAGTAAAATCGTGAGTCTCTTGGGCGAGTTTAGAAAGCTTGCTACTCATAGTTGAGTTAGAGCTAACTCTTGGGTGACTTGTTTGAGACATAATGCGGGTGACTTAAAGCCTTAGAGAGCTTGGTGATTAGACCATTTTCTTAATCAATGACTTTTTAACTTAGGTTTCATTTTGAATGACTTTCTTTCTGCTTTTTAAAGCAGTTTTTTAGTACAAAATTAAAAAAAAAAATTTATACTAGAAAGCTGCTTTATGAAGCATAAAAAGAAAGCTGTCACAAACGAAGCCTTAATTTTTCCCTTACAATGATATGATTAACATAGCCTAGACCACTACAGAAAAATCGCTCATTACCATCGGATTTTACCAGCGTACTATTTTCTAGCGGCTTTCTAACATATTTCCGGCAAAATATGTCTAACTAATTTTCTACAAATTTCTGATGGCTTTATTTCAGATTTTAATTCTTATATTTTAAATTTAAAAAGTGTGACATTTAAACACTTTTGCCCTTCCAACAAATTGGTTGTGTCATTGAAATCATACTCACTTTGAATCCTAGTGCATGCGGGTAGCGGGATCGGCCCGGTAGCTGGGCTGGCGGGCAGCCTGATTTTTTTAATTAATTTTTTTATTTTCCGACAGCATTATTCCGTTGGAAAGTAGCCGGAAATTAGCCATCCGGTTGTAGTTTCCTATGCGACTTTTACCGGTGGAAAAATATTAGCCATAAAGCCTTCGAAAATTCGTCAATTTACGCCAGTGAAAGATGCTTTTCCTGTAGTGCATGATATATTATGAATTTATAAGAAATGGCTCGATATAAATTAGTGATGCCTATATGTGAAAATAAAACAATAATATGAGATTTTTTTCATAAAGCTAAAATAATTTTAAAATCTCAAATATTTGTATATTGAACAAATGTCTTTCTATGAGTTGTATTTCCATATAAAGGTGAGGCAGTTGTTTTCAAAATGATATTATTACTACCACATCATGCAATTTGTTAGCTGATCTGTGGTGGAACTCCAACAACAAGCTTGTGCATTGGTGCTTGACAACTCAGGGCTATCCCCTGTTGGCATTTTTATCTTCTTGGTTTTACTTAATTTAGCTTGAGATCGATGTTGCTAACTTGTTATATTTAAATATAAAACCTATGTGGTGGTTTAATTTAGCTATATTATTTTATGATTACTTGATACTTGTTAAAGTAACTTAGTCAAAAAAAAAAAAAAAAGATTTATAATACTCATTAAGGTTTCGTTTGGGATAACTTCTTATTATTTTCTGAAGCAAGTTTGTAGACTTGTAGTACACAAATTTCTAGTTCAAATAATTTTTGTACTATAAGTTACTTTTGAAAACAATAAAAAAGCATTAGGCTTTGTTTAAGACAGCTTTTGGTCGTTATTTTTTCATCGCTTTCAAAAAAATTTTGTACTAGAAAATAAATTTAAAAAGTAACAAGAAAATTATCACAAACGAAGTCTAAAAATGTTAATTTTTCTATAATTAGGAGGAGAATGAAGATTCTTGTTGCGTCCAGGAGTATTCGCGGCGGTAGAGAAATATAAAGTTTATCGTCTTAGCATTGTACGAAAATCCGGCACGCAATCAGATAAGGAGAGAGGGTCTATCATTTATGAGACACCAAGATTTTTACGTGGAAAACCCCTGTAAAAGGGGAAAAAACCACGGGGCCTAGCCCAGTTTGAACGAATCCACTAGTATTTACAGTCGATTACAAATGAGGCCCTTCCTTGGGAGAAGGCCTTAGCTTGATGTACATCTTATGGAGTACATTACATGATGTAAATACAAAGATCAGAGCTACTTGTTGATGTATTCCTTTGTTAGAAGGACTGGCAGAGTGCGTACATGCGGCCGCACGTTATATCAGGAGGGACCGCAGGTAGTCCGCTGGCGAGGAGTGATGTAGTCCGGCGGGCGATGTTTAAGTCGAGGAGGACCAAGTAGCGGACAGGGACAAAAACGGATGGTCGGAAAAGACCTGTAGATTCCGGCGGGGTCGACATAAGTCAGGAGAAGACCGTTAATTCAACGGGCCCGACGCGAAGACTGTAGTCAGGCGGAGCGACGTAAGTTCAGGAGGACCGAGTAGTCGGTCATCTGGCGACGGACGTCGGAAAGTGACCTGTTAGCTCACTGACGGACGAAAAATAATCAGTAAGGGCAGTGGTTCAGGGTATAAGACCAGCAATGGAAATAAAATGCATCTTCGCATAGACGGTCCAGCGAGTTCCGATAAACTGGTAGAAGTCCGGCATCGGGGGTATGAAACGTTTGGCGACAGAGTGAAGTCCGACGTCGGGATAGAGAGTTTCCGAACGTTTTTGGTATGGCCAGAGGTTCAGAACACTCGGCTATTCCTTTGGCGGAGGTTTTCGGCGTCAAGAAGGAACTTCACTGTTGTTAATTTGCGAGGGAAGGATTTCAGCATCCACGATGGAAAAGGTCAGTTTTGTCATGAATTCCTGCGTTTTATTTGAAATTCTTGGCCGAGTGAAGGGACAGAGATGTCGGCATCTGTTCGAAAGAAATGCGGCATTTAAGAGAATTCCGGCGAGGTGGCCATGGCAGGTGAATACATCTCCCTTTTTCTCCCTTTGGGTATCTCCCACTCCTCTTTTCTTCTTTCTCTCTTACACTTCAGTTCCCATTTGGTGTAGAAAAACAATGAGGAGCTTCTATCTTTATAATTTCTAAATAAATCCTGGAGTGGGCCATACGCCCCCGAGTAATCTATGGCGCTGAGATCATGTTTGGCCCCCGATATGGGAAGTTTTGTTTTGAATGGAATGCCCGATCATATTCTGATTATTCTCTTCTTTGATCTATGTCATTTGCCGTTCGTGGACCACTGAAGGCCTTAATGAAATGTCGAATCGCGATCTTGGGCTTCATTGAATTCGTTTTTCGTCGAAGTCGCTCTGATTCCTCCGAATATTAAGCTTCGTCAAAATTCGGACGTACGTTTGGGTAAACTCAAATCCAGTTAAGCGGATTATGAACCTTCCACAAACGCCCTTTACTTAGACCCACTGAGTGGAATCGGCACTACAATTTTATGGCTGCATTGGGTTTTTGATACTTGAGGTGAATCCGTTGGGTCGTTTAGTATTTCGTGATCCGAGACGACCCTCCAAGTTTGACTGTGTTTTTCTTGAATCGGAGTTCATGTGCCGCCTGGATTTAATTTTGAAAAGTTTCAACTTGAATTTTTTTTTGCCTCTTTTGGCAGATTCGTGCCATATCAAGATAATTTTTTTGCAGTGTCCTAATCATTCTTTCTTGAAAGAAATAATTAATAATACTTCTTCTCTCTATAGTGAAGAAGGGGGTTATTTTTTTTCCTCCTAAGAAGAATATATTGACACATTGCTTCTTTAATTATTGTTCCTTACATTATGTCAATGTTAATATAAGTGAAATATCTATGGAAATATGTCATAATTTTTGATTCCGTTTTCAAAGTAATAAGATGATGAAGCATGTACATTAACTTTTTTCTGAGAATTAGGGAATACCTAATTTCTAATCCTTTCCTCTATTAAGAGAAAAAGAAGATTTACACCATTATACAGCAACATAATGTAATGTATAGCAACGAGACAACAAAACTATACCGGAAGAATTACAATTAATATTTTTTCTTTCGCACTATACCTAAAATAAATAACTTAAAAATAACACTTAAAAAAAACATATAAAACAAAAATATAAAAGGCAAATTGAGAAAAAATATATAAAACAAAAGTGCAAAAATAAACCAGTTTAAGTCTTGATAAATATGGAAGAGAGGGAAAGAGGACAAGGCGGTTCTAATTAAAAACAAATTTTCTTCTTGGAGAAAAAATAGCTAGAGTGGGGGAACACAAAGTAGACACTGAATGAAATGGCTTTCGTTTTGAGATAATTTTTTTTTGACTACTTCTTTAAAAACAAACATTTTAGTAATATCATACAAATATTAAATCATTAGTAAAAATCAACCCTCTACACCCCCGATAGCGGCCAATAAACCCCACTATCTGTCCACTATATAAAAAAAAGGCTGTGGCAGAAAGCTCTTTCTACAAACCGTACACTCCACCTGTAAGACTTCTAAATCAATGAGCACTCATAGTATACATTTATTACAAAGAAAAATAACATTACGGCTTAAAACTGTTCACTCTGCGCCCCACCCTGCTCCTCTCCGGACCCAACCAACAAGAGTGCCCATACATTCTTCACACTTCAGTATCCAATTATGCCATTAGAGTCTCAATTATACTGTATTCACAATATACGAAAAAGTAATGCTATGATTTAACTATTATTAATGGTTTTTGGCCTGAACAAAATGAATAAACTTAGGAATTATATTTTTAAAAACTATACACTTTTTTTTCTTATAGTATTTTTATTGAATAATCTGTCCCTAAGATTGAAATTTCATTCAACCTAGAATTCAGCAATCTTAATTATAATATTATATCTATTGGGGGGTGGGTCTCAAAACTACAACAACCAAAATTGGATAGCGATCATTTAATGGCTCCCCGTTTTTTTTTTTTTTGTTTTTAAAGTATTTAAGTAAAAGTAAAGAAGTCTCT
>NW_021320029.1:208343-217937 GCF_001605985.2 Dendrobium catenatum | reverse complement strand
TATATATATATATATATATATATATATATATAGTTTTAATAATTAATTCAATATTAATTAAGATATTATCATTAACAGAAACATTATATAGTTTATGAAATATTTTTTTGTAAAATTTATAAAATGTGTGACTAAGATTTAGGCTTTATTTAGGACAGCTTTCTAAATGTGTTCTAAAACAACTTTTTAATACAAAAGTTTTAAATTCAATAAATTTTGTTACTAAAAACTGTTTTAGAAAACATTAAAAAAGCTGTCCAAATGAAGCCTTAGTGAGGAACTTTTATTTGGTCCGATGAAAGGACGTAGAGCTACGTTTTGGCCGGCACTAAATCGCGCCACGTAGCAGGCACAAAACCACGTATTTGTCAATTTTTCTCGACAATAACGAGAAATACCATTATGTGAAGATAAATACCGAGCAATACCGAGTAATACCGAGCAACACCAAGCAATACCGAGTTTTTTCTAGAAAAACTCGGTATTGCTCAGTATTATTCGGCATTGGTCTTCACATAGCGGTATTTCTCGTTATTGCCAAGCAATACCGAGCAAATACCGGGTAACTCAGTGATGACCGCACGTAGAGCTACGTCCGGTCACCGGACCTAATAATTGTTCCTTAGTGAGTGCTTAAAAAGGATAAGAAGATATTTGTGTATCATATTAAAAAAGAAATGTCTTTGTCTATGTTTTTAGTAAATCATATTGCTTTAAATTCTAAGGCAGCTCCTAACAAGTGAAAAAGTTAGGGCAATGTAAGAGAAATTTAGAAGATAAAGGGGTGATATAATTATCAATTATTTTTATGTGTGGGGTATTATAACAATCAATCAAGCAAGCTTTACATATTATATAGAAAAAATGAGGATTTTTATGAGAATGGAATTAATTATAGAATTAAATGATCTAAGGTTGGCTACCATTGGTCAAAGATTCATCTTTCACTTCCAAAGAGATTGGGATCTTTAGTGATATCTATCAAACAAAGATCTAAAAATGAAACCTTTATATATTTCTCACACTCCTTTGCTTGATCAAAGAGGCAAATCATACACATTAAAGGAGCAATACCTAAACCATTTCCTCCAAAGTTTGCTCCTTTCCTGAAACTTTAGTCATTCAACAATGATAAACTTTGGCTGAATGGTACCTCCATAGCTGCCCTTTGCAGGTATTCAAATAGCATTAATGGCTCATGGAATTGCTTTTGTTTGTGACAATGGTGAAGCTATAGCTATCGAGCTTTGGTTTGATGGTGAGAGAAAGGGAGAAAGATGGAAGAATATTCATATGAAATCGGCAAATTAAGACTGAACTTTTTCTGGTCAAAAGAGAAACTTTCAAAAAAATGAACTAATCATTAAAGAAGTTCGAGAAAAGCATGGCTAGAATTGCCAGTTTGTTTGATGGCTTAGGTGAGCTGATTTCATGAGCAAGCAATGCTCATTACTTAGATGCAAGCATTAATATTCATTTACGAGTTGTGTTGGAGGCTTGTGGAGCTTGATTCATGCCGTTTTGAAGTTTGAAAATAAGTTTGTTAAATTCATTGAGATGTAATTATTAGAGAAATATTACTTTCAAACATCATAACTCTTCTTAAAGCTTCGTTTGTGATAGCTTTTGGTCATTGTTCTTTCGTTGTTGTTTTTTTTTTTTTTTTAAATTGTGCTAAAAAGTTGCTATAAAAGCAGTAAGAAAACTATTCCAACCAAAGCCTTCACTGCTACGACTTTTTATATAAGTGTATGTGAAGCTGCATGAAGAAAGCATCTTCCTAGCACGAAAATTGTATTGAAAGCAATGGTCAAACAAAAATTGTAGTTACGGTCTGAAAAGCAAAGCTATAAAAAAACTATCTTAAATGAAGCCTAAATCTCTCTTAAAATACTGATTAAAATGAGAAAAAAAATGAAATCATCATTTAAAAACTATATATTATTGTTCTAGCGGCCAGAAACAACCAAACAAGTCCTTGATAAAATTCTTCTTCTTTTATAAATCCAACTACCTATAAAACTAGTTGAGGATTGCAAGGAGTAATGGTCTCTTGCTGGAAAGTAAGGTGATACTTTTCATTTTTCAATATGATTTGGCCCTTTAATATATATTTGAAGGGTGTTATCTCTTTCTAACCAAGATGTGGCTAACATATCTCTACATTACTTCCTTCATATTTAATTTTTCACAATGGTTACTACCAAAGTACTCAAGATTCATTAAACTCAAATTTGCCACCTACCATATATAAGCATTGTTGAACTGTAATCTCCGACGTCTTACCTGCAGCTGTAAAATAAGCCAAGAACACTACATTGCAAGGTGAAGAAGAAAGACAGAACAAGCAATTTTGGTTACTATTTCATTGAGCACAATGCTATGAGTTACATAGTATATAAAGGAAAAGAGTCCTGAAAATAACATCACCGGTTGTGATCAAACCATTGCAATCCAACGGTGGTAAAATACTGCCATGACTGTGCTCTGTACATGGAGAGGTTTAGTGGGCACATGAAGTGGTCAGAGTTGGTTATAAGACGGCTAGCTTATCAAGCATTGTATAAAAAAATTATTGCATTGTTTGGAAGTATCCACAACAAAAAGTAACAAAAAGTAACAAAAAGAGGAAGAGAGAGGGCAGGGCTGAAATCTAAGAAAAAAGAAAGAAGTTTGCAATTGCCAGCAAAAATAGTTTATTGGCTTCTTCAAAATGTAGTTGATATTGCTTCCAGATCCAGCAAGAGCAGAAGCTCTTTGTAATAACAATGAATAGCTTGGTATGAGCCGCTACAATAGAGAATTGAAGAGTGTAAAAGGAGCAACAACATATTCTCATCACATTTAGCCCTTGTGTTTATAGCAAGTTATTACTACATTTTCTCTCAACTATATAAAATGATATTTTTATCAATATGTTCTCCAATTTTCTATGAAGTGTAATACTTCATGTGCTCCTTTTAAAATTTTAATAAATTGATCAATCTCTATGTGACTATGAGCATTGGCTTACTCAACTGAATCACATAAATTTTAATGTTCTCTTTTGTGGTTTTTAATCTCGTTTGCAGTTAATTTTGATCCACCTTACTTGAGGGCACTCTCTCACTCTCTCCCAACACTCTTGTAATTATAATTAGAGAAATATATTAAAATTTTTGTGGATATAAGGAGATTAATCTCCAAATCTCACAAAGTTTTTTCTTCTTTAATGTTTTGGTGTTTAGTTATTTTATCTTCTTTTGTTAGTAGGTTGTTGTTCATTCTCCCACTATTTGCCTAAGGACAGATAGTAAGTGAGCATGCATGCGTCCAACGATCCCATTCAAAGTCCATCTCCTTCCATTACACCTACAGGTGTAAGTGATCAGTCAAGCCGATTTGTGAGTCGGCTCAGGCTCAACTCGATAAATCGCTGTGGACCAAGCTCGAAGAGCTAACGAGTCAAGTTTGAGCCAGCCCTGACACGACTCGTTAGCTCTCGAGTAGACACGTTTAAAATATATTAATCTAAACAAAATTTAAAATATATATATCAACATTCATGATTTTAAAGACAAAGTTGTTAGAAATATTTAAAAATTATATCTCATTTTCTTATATTAAACTATTCTTTATTATTTTTCTTCTAATTTATCATTCTTTTTATCATTTAATTATAATAGTTGTTTGAATAATAATCATTTTTTTTTTATTTTTCATTACAAACAAGCCGGCTCGAGCTTGTAGAATAAATCTCGAGCTCAAACTCGAACTCGATTAATTAATCAAGCTCAAGCTCAAACTAGGTGTGACTCGAGCCCGACTCAACTCGTTTACACCCCCTAACCTTCATATATATTGAAGTCTTGAGCATCTAAACATAAAAAAGCTCTTTCAATGCTAATTATCTATGAATTTAAATAAAAATGCTGGTTTTAATTCATTATAGAAATTTGTTGACATTCATATCTCTGAATCTAGAACTATCCCTACACTTGGTGGATATGTGGGAGCTGTGCAATTGCTTTATATATTGCCTGAATCACTAAGGTGTTTAAAACAAACATTTGGTTTCTTTATGAAATTTGCTTATGCTGATTCTTTTAAGATAATTTTAAGCAAAAAGTTTCTTAGTCCATGGTTTCCAAATGTATAAAATGAAGCTAATCTTCAGTGGGATTTACAAAACCTTCCCTTCCAATGAGCAAACTGTAGAAATTCAAGATTAAAAAAGCTCTAAGTGCTTGGTGATTAGTCCCAATGAGACATAAAATGGCTTCAAATTAACCTTTATGCTTTATTCATAGAATAAAATAATACAAAGTGATCAATATGGTGGCTATGAGCCTGAAATGATGAATCTACTTAGCTACATAGAATATATGCTTAATTATTTAATTATATGCTAATTAACATCCCACACTATATAGTTTAATCTTCTAAGGTCTTTTCATGGCATGCACACAACAAAAGAGTATTCTCAATCCCACCCATATGGATATGGCTCATTGGATTCTTGAAATCCAACTCAAGTATACTTGTTGAGTCAAGCCCTGTTCTTACTGCTTTCAATAGCAGTTTTTTAGTATGAAAAATTCTTGAAATCAGTAAAATAACAGTAGTCAAAAGCTGTCCCAAATGAAGCCTTAGACTTCGTTTAGGACGGCTTTCTTATTGCTTCTTAAATATGCTTTTTTAAACTGAAAAGTTGCTTTAAGAAGCAAAAAGAAAACCGTCCCAAACGAAGTACTAAAAAATTGCTTTAAGAAGCAATAAGAAGGCCGTTCCAAATAAAACTTTAATCATATTAAAGTTCTTTGTGTTTTGTTTGAACTTGAGTCAGGCTTTTGAGTATATGTTTGAACTTTGATTGTTTAGAATTTTAAATAAATAAATTTTATGTAAATAGTATTGTAGCTATTATGGAGTCTAACATCAATTATTTAACAATTTACTAGCAGGATGATAAGCATTTTTTTCTTAAATAATTTAAACTTGTTCAATTACTAATTTAAAATAGTAATTAATAAAAATTAATTGAGGTTATTTTAATTTATTTGTCAAGTACATTGGCTCACTTGCAGTCTTAGACGGGCGCAAGCTTCCTATGAATTGACACAGAAAGATTTAGTTTGGGATAAATATGAATTGTTCTAAGAACTTAGCATATATGCTTAGTTTGTTATATAATTAAGCAGATTATATAACCTAATTGGCTCTTATAAAGCTGAGGCCATGAAAACATATATTCTCCATAAAAAATGCCGACTTTTGTTGAGAATATATTCAGTTATGCCTAATAGTATCCTTCGAAGCTTTTGCCGATAAAGTTCTAAAGGGCAACTCCAATGGAACGGCAAATACGTGTTTTTCGTTCTTGCTTTGCTCCAACCGACTGCCATTTGATCGGGATGAACAGTGCGACACCAATATTGCATTGCACTGGTCATATGCACCATTTTTTTATGTCTACCGAACTTTCGGAAGAAAAGCGCGAAAGAAGAAAACGACGGTTACGGGACAAAATGGAGTTCAATTGGAGATGAATCACGGCATTTTTTGGTTTCACTGCATTTTTGAGTGAAAAATGAGATTTTCAGTTGGAGATGCCCAGCTTCAAGCAAATGTGTTCTTATCAATGTAATATTACTAAATTGTCATCATAGTTATCTTAGGTTTCGTTTGAGACAGCTTTTTTACTGTATTTTAAAAGCAGCTTTTTCGTACAAAAATTTCTTAAACTTTAAAATTTTGTACTAAAAAGTTGTTCAAGTAAACAGTAAGAAAGTCATTCCAAACGAAGCCTAAAACTGTACTATGACTATTGTTGATGTTTGTTTTAACTTCCACCATCAATAAAAAGAGGTTTGTGATTATTACCGACATTTACAAATAACTTCACTCTTAATTATCATTAGCGATGCTTAATGTATGCTGTTAACATTTATTTTGACTATTTAAAGCATTATTAACATTAAAGCCATATTGAAGACGCAGTTTATACTATTTAAAGGTCGTTCAGAAGCTTAATTAATATTTAATACAGAGCTTGTTAATAAGATAGTTAAGAATCAATTATGTTTAGTTATAAATCTTTAGTTGATATATTTCTATATAATTTTTTAGTATTATTATAATAAATGATTTTTATTAAAAAAACTTAGTTTTTTTATCAAACTCTTTCAATAGAATGAATTTGTTCATGAATAAGAGGTATTTGTTCATTTTTGTCATATTTTTTTGTCAAAAGTGTTCATGAACAAACTTGTTTATAAGAAGAATCAGTTGTTTGAGCTCCTTTGTTCATGAATGAATTCATTTTATAGTTTGAAAACACTCGCTATATATGTTCGTGAGTAAGCTTTCTTAGCAGCTCCAAAAAAACCGCAAAATGTGTTTGCAAAAAGGATCTATATGTTTGTGAACAAACTCTTTTAGTAGCTCAAAAACACTCACTAAGTATGTTCATGAACATGTTTTTTTGGTAGCTCCAAAAAACTCACAAAATATGTTTGCAAACAGGCTCTGTATGTTCATAAACAGACTCTTTTAGTAGCTAAAAAAATTTGCTAAATATGTTTGCAAATAGGGTCAAGTAATTGTTTGTTAGTAAGCTCGATAAGATTCTTTTATTACACCAAAATACATATCTAAAAAGTAAAGCTCGTTAATAACTCGATAAGACTCATTTAGTTAAAACTCGATAAACACGAAAAGAATCAAATACAAGTCAAACATGAGCATATATCATTTTAAACAAAAACAAAAAAAAAAAAAAAACAAAATAAATTGACACTCTCCAATTTCTCTTGAAGAATCTAACTCTAACATAATAATCATAAACACCAACTTTCTCTCAAAAGACCCTAAATTCCTCAAGCCCTCGAACACAAGGAACATTGACAACCAACAAGATCTAGCGAGAGAAGACATTGATGAGATTAGTGATGTGTGAACAACAATAGAAGTTCTTGGAACTTACTCGAGGTAGGATTTTGATGGAGAAGGTGCTTTGAGATCTTACCAGAGAAGCTTCAACAGAACCAATGATATATGAACAAGAAGAGTAGTTTGTGGGAATTGCTAAATTTTCTAAGACATTCTAAACATTCTACACATTTGAATCAAGTTGCTTGTCTAGGATTTATCATATTCATTACATTTGTAGACTAAGGTTTACTTTGGTACAACTTTTTAATTGTTTTCTAAAGTATCTTTTTAATAATAAAAAAATTGAATAAATTGTTTTTTATAGAAGGTTATTTTAAAAATCAAGAAGGAAGCTGTCACCAACGAAGCCTAAGTTGATTGAATGTATCTTGCTTCATGCACCATAAAAATTATAAACATTTGATTTCCAAAATATGATTTTTGGTATTAGCAACAAAAGGAAAACATTTGTAAGCTCTGAAGATTTTTTTTTTCTTTTTGAAAAGTTAGTGAGAAGTAAACATTTTTTCTTGCTTAGAATAGCTATTTTTCTAGTACATTAGGTTCAAAGTAAGAGCTATGAAATTAAAGAGATGTTGTTTATGACAACTCTTTGAATGTACATGACGAGATATGTTTGTGAAGATAAAAGAGGTGTTTGATAAATACTGGGTAACTAAGATCTTTTAATATCAATAGGTGATTTCTTAATCTTAGGAATAAAATGAAGCTCATAAAATTTTCTTTTAATTCTATATATACTGAAAATAAAGCACAAAACACATGTTAATGATGCGTGCAATAGTTTGTATGAACATTATAATTGTACATTCTTTATCACCTTTTCAGGTATCCTTGCAAGTAGAGTATGGGTCGTGACAACGATATTCCCTCTAAGAAGCAAATACCTTGAAAAACTCCCCCGTGGTTGCTAGAGGAATTAGCTCAAGGACGTGGCATCACTCGATCGATGAACTCACCATATGATTGAACAACCAAAAGGCTCCTCGTCAGAAAAGCAGATCACCTTTAATCTCAATCAAGATCATACTGTTTGAGCTAGCCAAACTCACTTATAGGAAAAGCATCTACTTTAGAAACCCTTCACTCACTCAGCTACAATCTGTGATAGGCTCAACTTCTCAACGTCCCTATATATGCACCTCATCTCGCTTCATCAAGGCCACAACGAGCCTCTTATGTTACTTGCCAATATCACAATATGACTATCTATCTACATGCTTGCCTCCTCTCATGCATGACTTCCCTTCTTAAGCTCACAAGGCGGAAGATAGCTCACTAGATCATTGAATTCACCTCCTCAGGGCCAATTAGGAAACATTGAGTGTCCTAGATTAGAGTTTAGTGTTGAATGGATATCTATTTGTAGTTTTTTAAGCCTTTTCTATAGCCTCCAAAACCCTATAAATACTGCGTGATGAAGAACAATGGGGATATCATTTCCCTTTTTGGGTGGCTTTAGATTTTTACTTTTTGAAGATTTTTAACTTTTGAATGAGATAGTGTCGACTCTGCTAATCCATACTCCTGCATTCTCTATTCTTCATCCTCATTCACTAGTTCATAAGCTGATTAGACGGATTCATTAATAAAGTATGGTGTCATCTATTAGATAAATTACAATTCAACAATAACAAATATGTGAAATATTATAAAATTGCTAATGTTCACAAGGTTCTTCTTGATGTTGAATAAAGTAATAGTTTAATAGGTTGGTCTTCTACTACTGCTATAGAGAAACTGATATATGAAAAAAAGAAATATGAAACATACATAATAACATATTAACTATTCAAATAATTAAATTTGACCTAATGTGCGTTAATTGTATTAATTTAATAGTAAAATCTAATCTAAATAAGAAATACTAAATTCAAGCATACATTAGCTAGAAGTTTACTTCATGAATTTAGATGTTCTAGGTGACGAGGGCAAGGGTGAATATGTTATGCAATGTGACGGAGGATAGAACTGTGAGCGTTGTAGTGCTAATGAAGATTCTTGTGGTGAATCTTAGCTCAGATAGATAGTAAGGACTATAACGAGGAGATGAAGTATACGATGAAGAATTGCAAGGTGTGATAAAGAATATCAGGGCGACAGAATTGTTGACAATGTATTTTAATTTCACTTTAAGTTGAATGAATCTAAAATATACCAAAATTTTATCTCTTAGAACATTACTAATACACTTAAACTTAACATTATTTAAAAAATCAAATGCCCAAAAAGTAAGAGGGCATGAAAATAAAATATAATCAATGCAATACTAATAAAGCTGAACAAAATAGTCTCTTAATTAACGTGTGATCAAATAAATATCATATTTAAGTTTCATTTGGGACGACTTCTTTACTGTTTCTTACTTTTTGTACTTAAAATCCGCTTTAAATAACAATAAAAAAGCTGCCCCAAACAAAGCCTTAGTTACTTGGAACATTTGAATGCTAATTATGCTATGCTTAGGTCTGTTTAGCATTATTTATAATTTTTTATCCAACCAAGTTCCTACTTAAGCAGGCCTGAATGGGCTTTCAAATGCTCAATTGGACAAAGCCCAAGTTCTGAACAGCTGACGATTTTTAATCAGGCCTGGGTCCGGGAACAGAAATAGCTATATGGGCCATGCAATTTAGGTTTAATTTTCCTTTTTTATGTATA
>NW_021320029.1:168247-200926 GCF_001605985.2 Dendrobium catenatum | reverse complement strand
CATCAAAACCCATGTATCCTCACTTAGAGGAGCCATATCATAGAACACAATAACATTAAAGTCAGGGAGTTCAAACACTACTGGTGAAAACAGTTTCCGAATCTAAGGATGATAAATGGGCATTCAAATATAGAGGCAGACTATCACCAATGAAACTTCACAGTGCATGCAGACGCTTCGAAGTTGGAAGTACGAGGTAGCTAAATAACCATATCCATATTAGCAAAAAGAATACTTGCCTCTAAGCTTCAAGTCATAACATAGCCCAGTTCAGCTCCCTGATCTGCATCACTTCAGGTATACCCAACTGATCTCTTGCCAGAATAGAGTACTTAATCCCAAAAAAGGTAAAGAGTGTGCTTGCTAAATTTTAAATTCAGAATTCAAATTACATATCAAACATTGGACAAAAAAAAGTTAAAAGGATAAAGAGCTTTAGAAATGCAAGTCTTTATGTTGTCACTGACTGATTAAAAGAACCTTCCCTGGCTTCATATGCTTGGATCAACGTAAGGTTCACGTTTAACATGATCTATAGCGGAGAAATCAGTCTGCTGCCCCTCTGCTCTTTCTACATTTGCTTATCTTGCTTGGGTCTCCTCGTGGATCTCAACCACGAGAACTAAAAACTTTTTCTGAACAGAAGGTTCTGCTCCGGAGAAACTCGTATACTGCTTTTATCTTTATCTCTGATGCATCATCTCTCTAAACTATTAGAACTCGCAGCTATGATCTTAACCTAAATATGAGAAACTAAGGAATCAAGAAACTAAGCTCTGTAGATCAGCTGCATGGTCTCATGTTATTGCTTCTAGAACAATGATATACTTTTCAAAACACTGACCAATCAACCTCCCCAGTGTAAAGGACGAAAAGCAAGCTTGGAACATGTTATACTTATCAACGTCTGACCAAATTGACAGAAGCAATAAAAACTCGATAGAGTAACTGCCTATATGATATTAGTTCACATTCCCTTTTATTTATGTGTAAATCTTTTCTGCTGAATATGCCTCACTGAAGCTGTTACTGCCAAACTTGATACATGGAGGCATCACAAATTGCTTCATATGCTTCTTGTATAAGCTTCAAGTAATGACGCAGAAAAGCAAAATCATAGAATAAAGCCTGAATTACAATCTCATAAGGAAAAAAATAACCATTCGCTAAATTTCAGACCATAAATAATTTGTCTGATAAACTGGCAAGATTGGAAAATTTCCAGTAAAGCCAGCAAAATGGAGTTCCAGTCAACAAATGACTCTCTCAAAGGTTAGCTGATTTCAGTGAAATCTAAAACTTAATCCATGATGATAGGTCTGCAGCACTTGCACCATAATTCCAAGAGCATACTAACCCAGCTAAAAGGGGCTAACCTAATTTTAATACTTAGCAGGAAAAAAATCCATCCCGTTCAATTTGAGGAATTTTTTAGGCAGGTGATCCATGCCACTCAATGCAACTATAAAAGATAACTATAGAGATTTGCCACACACCTCATACGACAGTTCCCAAAATTAGCCTTCACAATAGAACAAAATGATATAATCTCTATATCTTGACATTCCAAAGAACAAACCATATAAATATAATTGAATATTCAACACATTAACTCCAAGCTTCCATGATCATAAATAAGATTTCAATAAAGCACGCATTATCATAACCTAATCCTCAACTATGTGAGATAAGCAATAATTTTCCACGTTTTTCCATCCTTTCATATTGAGTGCTATATGAGTGCTAAACTAGTTTATCGCAACTTTTTGTTACAACTTTTACATGGTAACTATCTACCATTTTCCTTCTGATCATCCACATCTATTCATCTCCCACATATCGCTGCATCTTAATTATGCCCCTACTCTTCTTTCATGCCAAACAACTCAAATCTATTTATGAACTACCATGTCTCTTCAAAAGGTGCTACTAAAAACCAATAGCAAATAATACCAGTATTTTTCAGTATCCTCCATAAATAGTAGTTACTGGATATGGCATCAACTATTAAATAGCAAACACACCATTCAACAGACCTTGAAATTTCACACCTAATTTAAGAGCAGCATGCCATGCTAATGAACTTAGTACCTGCATTTCTTGAATAGCATCTCATCACTATAATATTCAGAATCTATCTTGCTAGTCATGCAAGCTAGAATAGAAACATGTGTATAATCAAAGGCAGCACCTCAGAGAAGAAAGATTTCTCCTCAAGGAATCTTTCTTTCAAAAACTTAAAATAATGGATCAATTAACTTTGGCTGGGTTAACCTGGTTGGGGATTACTAACCCAAGTGGTCTTGCCTAAAAAGGAGCAGAAATTCATAAGCAAACTAATCAGCACCTTTAACACGATGTACATTGCATCAAAAGCATTCACCTAACAGACAAACTTAAGCATAATGAGCAAACAGATTGCTATAAAAGGAAAATAAAACATCAAAGATGTAAATGTAATTACTCAGCCTAAAGGTCTCATATGTTAATAGATAGCAAGAACAATAAAATAACATAAAACATTAAGCATATCTAGACCACAAACAGTAAGCTATGTTGGTTAATAATGACAATACTCAGTCTCAACGAGAATGATGGTGGGGTGTGCACCAACCAATCAAACTAAAAAAAGGTCTAGCCCAATTTTGATGGAAATGCCAAAATGAAGTGCTAGCTTTCCATTCAATGACAAACTAAAGCAGGCATCTCAATGACGTCCAAAGCGAGACTTGTCATATGCTCCCCAAGAACCAGCACCACCACCATAGAGAGGAGCTTTATCAGCACCACCCTAATAAGAAAAGAGAGAAATAATTGTAAAAGTCATCAGCAGCTAGGAACAACCTAATAAATAAGCATACATAACAATAGCATAAGGAATTACTATACCAAATTAGCACCAATATCCCTCCCCATATGGAGGAGCAAAGTACTGCTTCAGGATGCCATGTTTCATCCCGTATGCTCCACCTTCAATAAAAAAATCAATGTAAAGTTATATAAAGGTCAACCCACTTAAATCGATTTGTATTTTTATTAGTTTTTCAAAGCCCATTAGTATCAATAAGAGCAAGATCCAGCAACAAAAAAAATACACATTGAGAAATAGAATGGAGCATTGGAAAAAAAATAGAATGAGTGTCTAGGATGAAAACTTTGCAGAGATTTAGCAATCTCCAGTCAATGTAATCATCAGAAGACATAAAACACTAATAATAAAAGCAGCAAACAATAAACAGTATGAAAATAAGTTCATTTCAAGTGCATAAAACTGGTAAGAAAGAATGAAGTGTCAATAAATAAATAAAATTATAAAAATAATGTCAACTGAGAATACCCAGCCGAGTTTTATACCCTTATAAAATTCAATGAGATACCTCAAAACAAAACATCATGAAAAGTAATTTACCTACACCCCATTTGCCTGCCATCACTATTGGCAAGATCAGCACGTAACTTTTCAACTTCAGCGGGCCATTGAAACCAAGTTTTCTCCATTGCCTGCCTTTGATCCAGCAGTTCAGCGTTTCCTTTTTCTCATAATCAATTGCAGCCTCTCAAGTAATAAAGGCATTGATAATAAATTGACATACAACTTAAACATTAAAATGATAAAAAAGCATGTGTAGACAAAATATATGATGGTAAATAACATGTATGGAGTACAAAAAAAAGCACATGTGAAGGTTCAACCTGCTCGCATAAGCCCTGCGTAAAACTGTCAATTTCAGACCAAAGCTGGTATTGCTGATGCTCAGCTTGTGCCATTTTCAAAATCTTGAGTCAGTACCTTGACTGCTCGTTAAGGTCCTGTCTCATGGCAATTAAGCTTTGGACTTCAGACGACGCAGTATTACTTCATCCTGCAGTGGCTCGGTAGCCTCAGTTCAGCTTCCAACTTTTATCAGGGTTTCCCCTTTTATTGTACTTCTGATGTAAGTTTCATGAATTGTTATGGCTTCCTTTTTTTACTCAAAATGGACTTTGGGTTTGCTTTTCTCCCCTGATTTTTTCTTGGATCGCCTAATCAAAGATGGTGAAAGCATCAACAAGTCATCCCTTATAATAGTTGATATTTGTAGTTTTATCTATTTTTCTAGTGAGGTAATTTTTGGTGTCTTTGGATTAGATGTGCTGAGTTGTCAGATTTATTAGGACGTGACCTAGAGAAACTAAGGTGTGGTTGAATTTATGATCCTGTATGCATTTTCTCATAGGAGCTCTCAGTAGTGGTGTTTGGCTTCATCAGTTTTAGATTTTACATGAGAAAATGGCTTAGAGACTTTTATATTATGCTTGATTCTATAGCACTTTGTCTGCAGGTATTTTCAGTAGTTGTGTGGTAATAGCGCCTTCTATAGTGATTATGAGGGACTAGCTTTGTATGTGATGGATTTTTAAAGCTGGGTTTTGTCCTCAATATGTTGTAGAAATAGCAGTTCAAGTTGTGATGACTCGACTTGGTCACCCAAACAATTCTATTTCAGGTTTTAAAGCTTCACTATTGAGCGGTTTGGTACCATCGTGTTTATTAGAGCAGTATATATTCATATTCAATACATTCAAGTCTTTTGACCGAGGACATAATCCTGATTGGTTTTGAATTTTTGTAGAACTGCTTCATGTTTTGACTGGATTTGTTGTTTCTTTTATTGACGGAGAACTAGTTCTGAGTGGCAAAAATTATTAGGATTTGTTGTTTACAGATCTGAAAGTTGTCGGCCTATGACAGCCTATTGCTGGATGTGGTATGATTGTATTGTCAAAGCCCATTAAGTTTCACCTTTGTATTGAGGTTCTGCAGCATGCTGATTTTATCCTTCATTCTCTCATGTTATAGTGTTTGCTTGAGCTTGGAGAATAGTAATTTTCGGGTCATGATTTAAGTGAAGGTTTGGAAAAAACTTTCTGCCAAGAACAATAATATCTTGACAATAACTCAATATTGATAAGAGATCAACAAACATGGATATGACGACACAAATATGACACAGACACGGGATACATAATAATTGGAAATATAGGACACAAGTTGGAAATTGTATTATAATTTTATATCTTAACGATAATGTATAAAAGTTGAATAAGCAAAATATTAAGAATAATTGAGAAATAATCCCCATCAAAAGAATCCATTGGTAATTCAATTTGAAGTGTGTTGTTTTTGGTTCATAGTTTCGCTGAAAATTTGTCGGAAATGGTTATGAGGGGAATTTTCCTTTGTAGGCATATTTTCGATGCGTGTTTTACCGTCAAAATTATTTTTGTCGGAAATGAAGCTAAATTTTTGGCAAATGTTACACATTTTTTTGGCGGATACGACCATCAGAAATCAGCGTTATTCTTGTGGTGCAAGGATCTGTGCTTAAAGTGATTAATATTAGGATGTCGAGAGTTGGAGGTGGATGTCATGTCGGGCATCTAGAGGGGAGACGATAATTTTGTTGAGAGTTCGGGCATTGATGTTGTGCAATGAGCATCGAGCTTTGATGTTGAGAGCGTCGACCTTCATTGCCGAGATGATGTCGGTCATCGATACTGAGATGATGTTGGACAAAGATGAGATTGTGGGTGTATAAATTGGTAGTGTCGAGCGTTAATGTCAAGACATCATCATACTTCAATGTTAAGATCGTTGTCTTGACAACATTAGAGAGATGACGTCGTGCGTTATTGTGAAATGTTAGTTGTAAACCGCTAAAGGTAAATGAAAATGTGAATGCTCGGGGAATGAACTATCGAGTATGGGCAGTTGATTTGAGGCTGTAGGGAGAAAATAAGAAATTTAGTTTTTTTTTTTTAAGAAATAAAAATTTGAAGTATAAGATTGTATTGTTTAAAAAAAATTATAAAACATACATGTTAGATACGCTTGTACAATTTTTTTAAATTATTTTTTAATCAGACACGTCAGAGTGTTGGATGCATGTTGTGTCCGATACGTGTCGGACATTGCATACCTCTTTGAGGAGAAGTGTCGGTGTGTCATAGACGCTACCCATTCAAAATGCTATCACTGCATAACTTGTTTTTAGGAATTTTTCTCATGAGTTGAGCTATAAGTTATGCAGGTTCCTTTGTATATACTTTGTTTGAGCTGATTATGATTCTTTGATATGTAAGGGCTGTATTTGTAGTCTATTTACAGCCCACAGCTCATTTTAGGTCTTGGATGGTGGATACTGTAAGCACAATATTTTAGTTTGACTATGATTCGAGTATGCGTAACATATTATGACTTTTTGCTGCTGAGAGACAGTGCACATCCACAATTTAGAATATCAGAAGTTTTTGCTTACAAATCCAATAGTTTGTTGATTGTAGCTCATAGTCTTATACTTCCATGATGCTTGAAGCGCAGTTATTTTCCATGCAGCACATCCTATATTTGTTGGTTAAATTAATCCATTAATGATGTTTTGGTATCAGTTCATTTTCTTACTTTTAAGCATGAGAATTAGGGTATACTTCTGCTGTAGGTGGTTAGAGTGAATCCTGTTTAGATTTGTTTGCTATTCGTAATGGGACAATACTGCTTTTTGGTTGAAAGCCACTCATTAAAAATTGATTTCTATAGTCATAGACAGTTATTTGTCATTATACTTCTAAGGTGTTACTTTTAGATTACTATTATTTACTCAAAAAAAACCCCTTCGAAATTATTGTCTCCCGCTTTCTGCTGTGTCTATAAATTGCTAGTTTCCACAGAGGTTGTATGTTGGATTTTTCTTCGTAGATATTTGTATAATACTATTAAAATGTTGCTATCATTGAGATAAAAAACCTAGTGTTGGCTGTTTACACATCAAGTTGAAAACTCAAGCTATACAAGAATTTCTTTAATTGTCATAGAAGTCTATTATCTCTTGACACGGAGAAATTATTCTGTGCGGACTTCGGACGGGAAGAAAAGAATCGTCCGGATTATGAGTGTACACATTTTGTACAAACAATGTATATATAGATTTGATACACACTGTGTACACTCATATGTCTGGACGGTTCTTCTCGCCCGGACTCTGCACAAAATAATTTCTACTTGATACGAGAGAGACCATTGATTGTTACAATAGGTCATTGTCAAGTTTCTAGTAACTTGACAGTTGGATAGCGATTTCCTATACAAATTGCCTATGCTTGAAAGATCGGTGATGTCATGAGTGTGATGGTTTATTTATTCCTGTTGAACTTCATTTTGAAAATATTTGTACATGCATGGTTTTATTTGATATGAAATTGTGTAAAGTTTTCCTATGCTCAATTCTTATTAATCATTAAATATCTCTTGCTTACGTCTACTGAAAATTTTGGAAACTGCAAAAATTTTGAATTTCTCCACATGCATGGAATATTTATTGTCATTTTTTGTAAGATTTATTTTCCATTTTCAGGTGACTAAGCTTTGGGTTGACAAGAACATTGTAAGGAGGATATGCATGCGATATTGTCCGTCAAATATAGGTATTTTACGCAGCTTTCCATCAATCAGCTTGCTATTGAGCTGAAATTTTTCTTTTTTGCTTTAGATATTAAAATTGTTCTAAATTCTTGTGCGCCCTGTATATTGAGTACAGTACGATAACCCTAAAAAATTTCACTTGATAAGTTCATTCTGTGCCCTTTGTATTTATTTATTAACGCATTTTGTTTTTTTTTTCTTATGCAACACTCTGTTACTTGACTCATATGGTATCTACCCAACAGAGTTTTTGAATTGCAAATATCTGTGTTGTTTTTTGTTTGAATTTGTTTTTGCTACAGATAAATGCTTTATAGTATAGGTGGTCAGCAGACGAAGTAATATTTCATTAGGCATAGATATGGATTAATGCTAAATAATGATGCTTAACTCGACTTCATTGGTTTGGCGATTATCACACCAAGCCCTATGCGTGCAAGTGATACATTTTTTTTTAGTAATTTCAAGGTTGCTATGTAGTTTTCTTGATACTAGCATTTAGAACTACCAACATTCTTCACTTAATTTATATTTGAATTGGTCATGCAGGGATTGAAATGCTAAAAATCATTTAATTTTTTGTATTTGATTTGCTATGAAAATGTTCTTTTTGCATTTGTATCTTCTACAAGTAGTCTAAGTCGTTTTTATTGCCTGTATACTTATTAGGGTGAGAAGTGTCAATCGAGTCTTTAAGGCCTAAAATGCTTTAAGTAAAAGGCAGGCCATTTTTTTTAATATGTGGATACGTTTAAAGAAAATATAATTTATAAACTTTTAGTGAGATAATTCAATAAATTTGCTTCAATAACTAATGATGATCAAAACAAATGCTTTATATATGGCATAACAATTATAACTGGCTCATTCATGTAACACGGTATATAAGAACTAACAATAGCAACTACTAATATAGTATTAGATACTCTACAAATCTTTGATTGTATTCTTCATAAACAAAAATAATAATCAATTAATAATAGTAGATTTTAGGTTTGTTGTAACAATTTAAGTTATTTTTATAAATCCTTTTGTCTTCATTCTTTTTTATTGTTACCTAAGATGTTAATTTATTGTGGAATGTCTTTTTTGCTTAACTTATAGAAATGTTTCCTTTGGTCTAATTCTTTTTATTATTTTTGATTCAATCAGTTGATTTATTGATGTATATTTTTAGCCCTTTGGTTGCTCTATTGAGTCATCTAAATCTATTTTTCTTTAGTTAATCCTAATCAATATCACCATATCTACTAAGTGTTGAACATCCACATATTATTTTGGATTCGAAAATTGTACAATCTGAATACGTAGAATGGGCTACAAATAAGATGGCACAACTAACCGTTACAAAAGTCTAACAAAGAAGAAGTAATAAACATATACCACATGACAACAACCTCATTTTGGCAACATAAATAATATGTGTTTGCATGTGTAATAAAGCACTTGTCTTCTATTTTCTTTTATTTGTTTTAGGTAAATCGTGTATGTAATAACTTGTTGGTCTACCTAAATATTATAAATACCTCTCTACTTCTAAACAAAAGGATTATGGCATAGAATTTTTCATTCTCCCCTTTCTTCTCATATGTCCTCTCTCTTTTGGAGTTAACACATCCTCTAAAGGTGTCTAATCTTCTTGATCCTTTAAAAAGCTTAATAAATGGCTCTCGTTGCACTAAACTCACATCCCCACCTCTTCCTGCCGTTCAGCAGTTTCCACCACAATCATCCACAAGTAGCCCTCATCGCAGCTATCTTTGTAAGATTTTGGCCGTGAGAATTTGTATTTGCTGGTCTCATTCAGCCGCAGCATGTCATCCTCGATCGCAAAATTCCAACCACATTCTTCCGTTGCTGAGGAAGCCTTTGCCTAGGACTTCCTCCTCCGCAAGATTCCCTCCTCGGCAAGATTCAGTCGCAGGTTGCATGATAACTTCGAGTTCTGCTGCCAGCAGCAAGATCCAGTCCAAAAAATTGTTGTTGGATAGTATGCTACTTCAAATAGAAAAATGAAAGGATAGAGTGCCCCCTCGGACCCTTCCCACCTGAAGTTAAGAAAGAAAGTCCCACATGAGTTCGCCTCATATGCCACAATTAGCGGTATCAGAAGAATCGTCGGCAACAACAATCGTTTTAATCACTATTCTACCCTGAAGATAGTAAATGTTGTGATAGACGAATTCTCTTCAGAAAATCTACATTCCATTATATATCTTCAAAACTCCTGCCTCGATAACTATTTTTTAGTCCTTAGTCTTTAAAGCCCCAACAATCAGTAAATTATTCTTGATATTTGGAACTTGTCTCACTTCAGTCAGCTCTCTCATCATACTATCATGCATTTTGATAACTATGCTCCCTATGCCAATAGTATGACAAGCTTAATTATTTCTCATAGTCACTGCTCCACTATCAAACTCCCTGAAAATACAGAATCATTAGTGATAAGTGTGATAGGTAGCACCAGTGTCCAAAATCCAGCATGTGCTATCTTTATGCAAACTAAGAGAAACTACAAAATAGTGATACATCCGAATTTTTATCTCATTTTTCCACATTAAGGGTTGTCTTTGCCTAAGAGGAAACTCCATGTACATTCTCCTTCAACTTTAGACAATCTTTCTTCTAAATGATCAATCTCTAAACAGAAAGCACTCCAATTCTTTTCAAGACAGCGCCCACGAGACTTGCCTCGTTTATTGTCGTTACTATTATCACCTTTTTTGTTATTCTCAGATATTCCTCGTTGGATTGTGAGAGCCTAAGCCGAATTCTTCTTTGTAGATTTCTTTTCCATACGACGATACATATGATTCAACAATGCCATAGTCACCTAACCATAAATGAAGGCATCCTTCCCATGAATGAGCATTTTCGTGAAGTTTTCATACTCATCCTAAAGTGAATTCAATAGGAGTGCCTTGTCTTCATCTCCAACCCCCTCATCCAGATTTATATGATCTGCAAATAGCTTTGTGAAATCATTTAGGTGATCATTAATTATAATCCCATGTCTCATATGAAATCTTTAGAGTCTACGTTTCATATGGAGATGATTCTCCATGCTCTTCATTGGATATTTGTCCTCCAAAGTCCTCCATAATTTCACAATAGAAATTTCCATCATCACCCCATACTTGATCTCCTAAGATATGCAATTTCTGATCATGGCACAGGCACTCTAACTCATCTTCACCCAATTTCTCTTAGATATCTCTTTAGAACTTTCATTGCTATCTAAAACTTCCTCCAAATTCAAAGAGTATAGTGTATCCATCACTTCACATCTCCATACGCCAATGTTTCCTTTGATATTAATTTTCGTTACATCGATCTTTACGGGATGTGTGGCCACATGATGGATCAACTCATTTTTTATCCATGGCTCCACCGAATTTTATAGCTTCCACATTTTTTTCCAAAATTGCAGCTGCCTTATGTTGTTGAAATTACACCAATCCGACTACCTATGTTGCACTGATACACCTATTTATGAAGGCTTGTTGTATCCAATACACCGATACGGCACCGATACGTGTCGGATACATCTTTGTCGTATCCAATTAAAATACTATTTAATTCCAAAAAGACACGTGTATTCGATACATGTCCATTGAAAAACAAAAAAAAATTCAAAAAAGGCCCATCATATTTACTTCTGCGGCTGCAAGCGAGGTTCTCTCATTTCCGAGATTGATTTGAGTCTCTTGATGATATGAGAATATTAGAAATTGCTAATCTTTCACTTGATGAGCCTGAATTAGAAGCTAAGATATTTATTGAAGATGATATAGAAGTTCAAATTGAAGAAGTTAATCATATCATTCCTTCTATTGAATAGTCGAAACTTCATGTGTTAGACAATTTATTTTTATGCTTTTGTTGTTGTACTAGACATTTAATGCTGACTTTTATTTTGATATGCTACAAATAATGTTATTTTCATTTTTTTGTAATTTCAAATATTATGCTTTGATTGCTTTCTTACTTTTTATATATGATTTATAAAATATAATGCTGTGTCTGCGCCGTACCTTTATCATGTATTTTTAAGAATTGACGTGTCCCATATCCGTATCATGTTGTACCAATGTCGTCGTATTCGTATCGGTGCAACATAGCCAACTACTAGGTTCACGCACCGGAGATGTTGGACACGCAGAAAATAAGCAACAAACTCTTTTCTATTCAATAAGATCGAATAATCAATCAAGATTTCCGATCTATATCAAATAGACAAAAGAATCCTCGGCCGCAAATGATTAATTTCACGTCCAAACTATTGCTCAACTATTCTGATCCCATCCTAGGTGTGCACGAACAGGTTCTTGCCACCAGTTATGTTTGACTCCAAGCGCACGCTAGAACCACCACTCGATCCCTTGCTCAATTCGACTCCTCTTTGTCCAAGCACGCACAAAAAAAGGCATTTTGATGCTTCTTGCCTTGTCCCGCACGAACCTGGCTCAATCAAAAATTTCCTGCGTCCTTCCCACCTTGCTCGATCAGACTGAATAGAGCACAAAAACCTCCCAGGCGCTCTGTTACCTCTGGCTGAATACACTCACATGATCTCCCTTCGATCTTCTACGTTCGTTTTCACTCCAGACGCACGAATCTGGTTGAATTGCTCGATCTGCTTCTTCAAGTCGCTTGTTGTAATTTGCATCAAAATACGTCTCTGATACCGCTTGATGTGCAATAAACTGCAGAAAATAGAAAATCACCCAACCATAAACTCAATGAATACAATGTGATTTACGTGGTGCGGCGAAGAATTGCCTAAACATCCACATGTAGGGTATGAGTTAAATATTGTGGAGAGACAATGTTACAATTGCACTCTTATTCTCTTTAACATTAATATGGAAAGCCTAATCATGCCAATAATAAAATCCCCCAATCAGTGTAGTAATTAGATCTCCTAATTAAAGTCAACAAAAAGCTTTTCTAAGCAATGCTGAATTAGATATGGAAAGGTCTCCATAACATTAGCGTCTTAGCATTTGTAAACTCTTTGGAACAACCTTTCTTGAAGTAGCTTTCTAGTACAAAAAATTTAATTTTGATACTAAAAAGCTTCTTCAAGAAGCAATAAAAATGCCGTGTGGATTGATGTATCTGCGCTGGATTTATCATCTTTTTGCTTATTATATGCGCCCTGGTGGCCTCGCTAAATCCCTTCTCCAAGCTCCAAGCAATAGATATGGTGAATCTTCTAATTCTCTTTCTCGTACATAGGTTTATTTTTGGCTCATTATGTTCGTTTGTTTATCTAATTGAACAAATGTGATGAAGTATTGTGGATTTCAACAAATGATTGAACAAATCGGAAGGCAGATCTGCTTGTTTTGAATATTTGTGAAGATTTATGTTTTGTTGTTCATCCAATAGTTTGAGCTTTATAAAAAAACTTTAAGGATTGTTTAGCATTTTGTTTAAATATTTTTTAGGGTTTCGGGATGCTTCTATTCAGAAACATTTGATTCAACTGCAATTTCATTTATTTTCAGGATATTTGAATTTCAGAAGATCAATAAATATGGTGAGTTATCACATGAATTCTTACGAAAAGCTATGTTTCTATTGGTTAAAAACTCTAACCAAAATTGAATTTTCTCCTGCTTTGGAAAGCAAAAGTAAATAAACCATTTTGAACTTGATTTTAAAACTTCATTTATTTTATGCTTTGTGTTGAGCCTTTTAGAAAAAATAAAACAAGCGAGCTGTTAAGAAAGTACAACGCCTGATTTCTAATTAGTATTGTGGTAGGCTGGTAGCACAACAATACCCCCCTTCTTCCATTCTGTTTTTGATATTTGACTTGGATTCTTTGAGCTCCAGCATAGGTCTCTTGTTGGAAAAATTCAGGGTATGTGCTGTCAGCGAACCTCGTTTAGAGGCGAATGAGAGCGTGTCAGGTATTTTTTTTACTGTGTACCGTTGCTATGGAATCCTCGTTATCGGATGATATGGTGTGTTCAGATTCGACTCTGTATCGTTTGGTGATCGTACAGAATTCCTCGTTGCATTCCATCGTTGTGAACTTTAATTTACTTGTTTCGTTTATTAAAATTGTTGCTCGTTTAAAACGTTGCCATATAATCTCTGCCATGTTCTTTTGAAGGCGTTTATGTTGCAATTAAATGTTCTTTTGTTGCGTAAGCAATCTTTTAGGTTCTGAAGTATTTATTTGATATTCGAGAGATTTGGATTTTCATTGGTATTTCGCTAGAAATATGTTATTTCTTCATATTTATTGGTATTCTATACCAACTCTTCTTAATATGGCACTCTGTAACATGCTTTAACAATATAAGAGTTTATAGGAGTTGGTATTATAAGTGGAATAAAAATGTTGACAAAGGAAAGGTTTATTATCTGTGCTCTTTTTTTAAATAAAATATATTGTTGTCCTCTTCTTTGTCATTGGTTTGCTTTTAATTACATTTGACTTCATTATTTGTTTACATTATATGTGATTAGATCAATTTGACAATTATTTTATGTGAATTTATATATTTAGATGTTTCATACGCATTTATTTCTTATGTAAATTTTTTCGTTCGGCCCGGCTCTTGAGCTCATTCATGCCATTTGATGTGTGTTGAAAAGAGAATAAAACTATTTTTAAGATAAAAATTGCGATTTTTTTATTTTGATTTATGATTAAATAAATATAATAAATAAAATTTAAATATTATATATATATATATATATATATGTTTTGTGTTGAAATTACAGTAATTCAAATCTTTAATTAAAATTGATTAAAATTATTTTACCTTATCTCTTCATATCCTCTTTAAGTAAAGAGCAAGTTTGATTTCATCCTCGACTTGAGATGAGAATGTGCATGGGTTGATTATCATTTCATTTTATGATTTATTTCAGGTAAATCAAACACAAAACAAGGCTGCGTATATTTTGTTGTGGGGAGATAGAGGCGCGTACAGCAGCTTGAAACAACTCATCCACACTCGGAAGATCCTTTAGCCGCTCAATGAAACTTAAAATGTATATGTAAAAATTTATTTAAATTTACATTATATAATAAATTTTAAACTTCTATAATTAAATCTATGTTAAAAATAAAAAATCTATTAAAAATTTAAAAATATTTCAATTAAAAAATTAAGCTAAATATATTTTTAAAGAGCTGGGCTTGAGCTTAGTAAATGAGCAGGAGTTGAGTACGATTAAGAATTAAATAAATTTAGCTCATTCAGACAAATACTTAACTAGCTTTACAACAACCAAAAAAAAAAACATGTTAAATATATTATATGAAAATATTATAATTATAAAAAACATATTATGATATATAAAAAATATAAAGAATTAATTTTACTAATTATTTATATAATTTTCATTGCACATTCAATCAGTAAGCTTTATTAATTCTAATTAGCAATTTAAATTACATTAAACATTTCAAACCAAATATTATATGAAATAGTCATAAATTATATTTTATATAGAAAACACAACAATTTGGGTTTCTTTATATTAATCTTAAAACAAATTTGAAGCGATAAATATCATTATGATTAAATTTGATCCGAATATTCTCTCAGGATCAGAGGATCTAATCATTGAAAAGCTTTAAATTTGAGGAATTTCAGTCATGTTTATCTTGAAATTGAATTTAGTGAGATTATCATTAAAGTGGATAACGCACATTCTCTCTCCTCTCATTAACCCTCGCACCCTTCACCCGTTTGAATTTGAAAAATTTCCGTTGGATAAGCTGGTCAGGGTCGCGAGATTAGTGAGCCAGATAGAGAAAAAAACCCGCCTTTCCGAATTTAAATGGGAAAGAAATTTGAAAACAATATCTCTCCTTTAATTCCTACTTCGTCTTCCATTGCTCTTCTCAGTTTGTTTTCTGTTCAAGATGGAGAGGCTGGAGGCTTCGGAGCCTGATTCCTTAAACTCCTGCCATGTTTCTCCGTTTCAGGCAACGATCAAATTTTTAGGGTTTCTAACGGTTCGATTGAGCTATGATTGGATTTACAGTTGTTTTCTATTTGCTTCTTACAGGCGGGGAAGAGGAGGGCGAGGGAGGAGGATGAGGTGGAGCCGATAGAACAAGTCAGGAGAATGAAGTTTGGGGGTTAGTCGGCTGATCTTTACACGAAATTTTTAGATCTTTTTGGATTTTTTTTTTTTACTAAGGTTTATTTTTATTGGTTTTTATCTGGGTTTGTGTGATGGTGATTATGAAATGGTTATTTGTTTGATTGTTTTTTTGGGCTATGATAATGGAATGATTAGCTTTACTTGGATGAGTTGGCTCTGCAGAGCTCAGAAGGGGGAAAAAGATTTGATTTTTACCTTAGCCATTTACTCTTGAATGGATCATAATATGAATTTGAAATAAAGGAAGGAGGTTTTACGTTAAAGGAGGTTTTTTTCTGTGGCCGGATTTATGCCGGATTTGAGGCCCATTTGCGCAAAATCCAGCCAAACGACCTAAAATGCAACCAAATCTCATGGAAAATGAAAGCCCCCTAGATAAAAAAATTCATCCTTTTCGTGCTAAATCCCAGATTTCCGAAATCGTAATTTTCGCCGGCTGGAGAGGGTGAGTCCGCTCTTTAAATCCGTTCTATAGCCAAACAGTGACACGAGATTTAATAGGATTTATCATGAATATTACCAAATAGTTTTCAAGATTTAGGCCCCTCAAGATTTCTGAAATCCAGATTTAGCATATTTATGAAATCCTACTTAAATCAAATCCTGGGTGCTACCAATCAGCCCCTTCGTGTTGTTTTTTGTGATACTAATGTTTCATTGACTCTGGTTTGATTGCTCATTTATTTATATTTGTTTTATATTTTCAATATACCATATTATTTATGCATGTACTTTTTGCTTCATTTAGTTTATGGATTTATCTTGTTTGGTCTTCTCAAGGGTACTTTGATTTCGTCATTAAGCATTTTCTACGGCTTGATGACTAAACCCTAAAGCAAAACTACCAGATTAGCTTCTTTTTCACTCCAGGAATCGCTATTTCTAACATAGAAATCTCAAATGAAAAGAAGATTGAGAGCTTTATGCATCATAATGAAGAAGATATTACCTCCGAAATCACCGAGCCAACTGCTTTGATCCCTTCTGCTGAACTTGTAACTTTTCCATTGGATCTTCACCCTCCAAGAGCCGATTCTACAGTTCTCAATCTCAACTCTCCTGCAGATATTGCCAGCAATAGTTTTCATCAACCATGTTTACCACCAAAGCATGAAAACACCAATAAAGCTGACTTACCTGTTCTTGGTGTGGATCTTAATGATCCCTTTTACCCTTATAAGAAGTTAGGGCAGGTGAGATCCACAGCTGCTTCAGAATGTGGTAGCACCACAAGTTCAGTGGAGATCAGTGAATCAATGAGAAAGTGGAATGAGATGAAGCAGAATGGCTTTGTATCCACTGTACAAGTAAAGGCATCCATTCCCAGGCTGAAGAAGTGCCAATCTAGAAAGAAAAAGGATGAGCTCAAGAAAATTATTCATATAACAAAGCAAGAACAAATTAACAAGCATAACAATGTTACCGATCCGAGCCAATTTCTTTCTGGTCTAAACCCTGGGATTATCAAGCATGTAAGAAATAGCAAACAGGTGAACTCAATCATAAAGGCCATGTTGCAGAATGAGATGCTTCAAAAACAAAATAGGCATATTGGTCCGTTAAAAAGAGGAAGCAAGGAAGCTGTCAATAAGCCACTAATTCCTTCTTATTACAACAGTACATCAGAGTTCAACTCGGAATGTGATGATGATGATGCTCTTACACTAAAACTTTCATGTTCTGGAACAACTGCGCCAAAACCGGAAGACATCACCTCTCTTTCAATCAAAGGTGATGCACTTTTAAGTTTCGTTTGGGATGAATTTCTTACTGCTTCTTAAAACAACCTTCTAGTATTAAAATTTTAATTTTTTAATTAAAAAACCGCTTTAAAAAACATTAAGAAAGTCATCCCAAACAAAGCTTTAAACTTTCTCTATACTTATTCTCCTGCTGGGTAACTTTAGTAATCCAAACTCTTTTCCTCTATTTGCAGCTGCTAAGGTTGCGTTGCAGTGGTTAACGTTAATAGGTCATGATATTATTGCACGACTGGCTGGCAAGTCTTGATTTATGTTTTAGAACTTAGTAAATTTTTATTTTATTATGCTATTGATTTGTTAATTAAGCCATCTCTGTGGATTGCTGCAGCAATACAGCGTAGCAAAAAAAGAGTGAAAAATGCTATAGAGATGGAGTTGCCACACCTATTCTCAAGAGATCTGCATTCTAAACAGGAAAATGAACTCTTATTTGGTTACTTGTTGACTAGGTGCTCCCAGAAAGAAACTTTCAATGTTCATTTAGCTCGGTGGAAAGCTGTTTTCACTCAGATGGAAGTGTCGTTGACTGATGAGGAAAACCAACTTGTGAGTGCCTGCTTTGAGTTGACCTTTTTGGGGTTTTGCCTATCATTTGATACATACTCTAACTTTTACAGGAGAAGTGGCTTAGGCAGGTTGAAGAGCTCAAGTCACAATGTCAAGAAGGGCTCAGATATGTTAATACCAATGGATTCTTACATTTTGAAGTGGCAAATGAGATAAGGCAAGTTAAATTGCAGATTATTTTGAACATATAGAAGCTTCTCTTTCTTCCATTTTCTTTTTATTAACCCCTCTATTTTATTTGTAAACAATCATTTTTGCTACATATGCCAAAATTATAATAGTTCTTCCACATCCTCAAATTTTCTGCTTATATCTTCACCAAAAAAGGAGGATAATACGTTGAAGTTAAATCGAGCAACCACATATATTATTTTTTAACGCATTTTACATACATACCACAAAATTCTTATATATTTACATATTTAACATTGTGTCTAAATAACATTAAAGCATATGTATATGAAAAAGTGTATTTTAATATGTTTTTGATGTAATTTAGAAATTAAGGTGTTATATAAGTAAATAAAAAGAATTTGGCCATTAAATATATAAATACATATGAATTTCGTGGTATGTATGTAAATCCCCATATTTTTTTAATAATGAGTTTTTGAGCTCAAGAACTCATTAGCTTGCAAAAGAAAACTTATTTTAGAAATTACTAATTTTGTTTACACATATTTTATGTGTAAATATTGTTAATGCATTAGGAAATCAAATCAAATATATTAAGAAAGGATATAAATTAAAAAGCTTTATGCTAATTCTTTCATAATTACAATTATGTTCTCCTATTAGTTTATTTCTATTATGTTCACACTACTGTATGTCTATAAAAGTATAAAGAAACAATTTACAGAATAATAAGATTGAATTCTCTCCCAATAATAAATATGAAATCATGATTTTTTTTAAGATGCGTTTAAAATTATTGTTGATTTTTAACTACATCTAACCAAATCATGAATCTAATAATTTCATCTTTTTTTTTTTAAATGTGTTTTAAGTTCAAGCAAACAAATGGGACCCAAGACACTTCATTTAGACAATTTCTTGAACCTATCATATCGAACCTTGACCACTAACCCTTGCTATTTCACTTGCTTCCAGGATTTTGAAGAGCCAAGAGGCTTTTGACAAGGAACTTGCAGTCAGGGCAGCTGCAGCTTCCATATACTCTACGTGCAACATGATCATGACAGCAGAGAATGTGCCATGTTTCTAAAATAAATTTCCACCCAACTTACGGCATTTTTTTCACATTTTTCTTAGCCCCAAAGACCAGCTTCTCTAATGGTCTCATGTAAATGTCATTGATCTGTGAGCTAACACCATTCTGTTCCTTATCACTCTGTATCTACTTGTATTACTACTGTAGTTCACTGAAGCATAGAATTTCTCTTCTTCAGATTTAGATGCCAATGTAATTTGCAAATTGTTTGATTTTATAGAATTCAGAATCGTACGCAAGTGGAATTTTATTCATGGAAATAGTATTCAAGTCAAAAATGAATTGCCAAACTCACTTTTTCAGTAATGACTCTGATAAAGCTATATGTTCAGATTTTATATTATTTCACTTCAATTTTAACTCCTATTATTATCTTTTAACCTTTTAATCACTCAAATGTATACTACAACAACAACTCTTTATCCCACTATTGCGAGATCGGTTAATGAATCTTTTTCTCCATTGTGTCTCTTTAAGAGTCAAATTCTCATCTAAATCTAATCAAGAAAGTTCATTTCTAATACTTTTCTCCATTGAGTCTGTTAAGGGTAGGGTTAAATGTATGTATATATAAAATAAGCTTGTTAAATTAGGTAGATCAGGAGCTAATAAGTGAAATCTTACGTGTAAAGACAATGATAAGAAAAAACAAGAGCGCATTTATTTCTAAATGTTGGATAGGGGATGGGTACCTGGATTTCCTTGCTGATCACTTGCAAGTTGTCCCCACGGATAAGTGCTGCTACTCGACACCGCGATCCACGTAACGCAATTTGCTCATGCATGCATGACACGTGCCTTTTCCACATTCAGCAGGTTCCTCTTCTTAAACCCTCCCCTTCCACTTCAATTCAACTCAAACATCTTCTTCTAGAAAGAGACAGAGAGAGATGGAGACGTGGAAGCAAGGAAGCGGTCGACTTCCGGCGATCTTCTTCTGCCTTTTAATCGCCGTGGCGGTAACGGCAGATCGCGGAGTATGGGAGGTGCCAGGTGATGAAGGCGGCAGTCATGAGTGGGCACCATTTTTGATGAAGAAATCGGAGGTGGTGGTGAAGACGGAGGGCGGCGAGATCAGGGTGTTCAGAGGCCACCCATGGAACGGCCATCCGCCCCGCATGCACATTGGCTTCGTCACCATGGAGCCCAACACACTAATGATTCCACATTACTTAGATGCCGACCTTATCCTCTTCCTTCTAAGAGGTATTAATGTTTACTGTGCTCGGCAAATATTTTATATATCTGAAAACAAATGGAATCTAAATTAATTGATTATTTATGTTCTTGAATTCTTTAGGTAAATTTTAAAATTTATTATTTTTTTTACAAAATAAATTTGTACTTAAAAATTAATTAAAAAACATAAAACTATCTCAAATAAAGAAAAATTATTCTATGCGGAAACCGGACACAACTTATCATTAGGTGCAACTACATTATCTGGTACCAAACAGTACCGAGCACGAGATGACGTGACACATTTTCATTGGCTCCGGATAACGTTCGGCTTCCGCACAAAATATTTTTTTCCGAAATTAGGCCTAAGGTTTTATTTGAGACAGCTTTATTATTACTTTTTAAAACAATTTTTCAGTAATGTTTTAAAACTTCATTTTGGAGGGCTTTCTTACAACTTGTTTTTGTATTAAAAAGGTACTTTTAGGCTTCGTTTGGGATGGCTCTCTTACTATTTCTTAAAGTAAATTTTTATCATAAAAGTTAAAATAGTTGTATTAAATACTACTTAAAAAACAGTGAGAAAATCATCCCAAATAACACCTTAGTCTAAAATTTTTCATATACACCTAGCTATTTCTGCATCCGATATTTAATCAAGCCACTACAGGGGAGGCAAAGATCGGTTGGATTCACAAGGACGATTTTGTTGATCGCCAATTAAAACCTGGAGACGTTCTCCGAATTCCGGCGGGCTCCGCCTTCTACGTCGTCAACACCGGCAAGGAACACCGACTCCAAATCGTCGCAAGCATCGAACCCATCGGCACTGATCTCATCCCTGACTTGTTTACACCTTTCTACATTGGCGGCGGGGAGTATCCTCTTTCCGTCTTAGCAGGATTCGATATAAGAACATTAGCCGCAGCGTTCCATGTGCGTACTTTCGCATTATATCAAACACCTGTCATTCATGCAGTTTTGGTTTGATTACTTTCTATAAGGCCTTTAAATCGAAAAAAGTCGAGTTTAGGGGTCTTAGACACCCAGAAAAACCATCTAAATAGTGGAGAACTACATATCTTAAAACATTTGGTTTTGATTTCAGGCTACACCAGAGGAGGTAGGAGTGCTGACATTAGGCCGCACCGCCGGGCCGATCATATTCATCCATGGAAATGAAGCCGACTACCTCCAGCAGCTCAACGGCGCCGTGAAGTCGGCGATGGAAACGATGAAAAAGACTAGACGATTAGCGCAGGATGTTAACGGGAAGATAGAAATGGAAGCAAAAGAAGAAAAGAAGAAAGGAGCGTGTACCTTGACAAGCATCTTAAGCCCAATCTTCTCCGGAGAACCATCAACAGAAATGAACGAGGCCCGGCGCCCCGTTGGCGATCCAGTAAAAGCACCGGATGCATACAATATCTACGATCGTGACCCTGATTTCAGAAACGACTATGGTTGGAGCATCGAGGTCAACGAACACGACTACCTGCCGCTCAAGCAATCGGACATTAGCGTCTTCCTCGTCAATCTCAGCGCGGTAATTTTCAATTTCCCATCAAATTGCGAAATCAATCCTATTAATCCTGCGAACGATCGATGAATTGATGTATGCAGGGATCGATGATGGCACCGCACGTGAATCCTCGGGCGACGGAATACGGGGTGGTGGTTTCCGGGGCGGGGACGGTGGAAGTGGTTTATCCTAACGGGACGGGGGCGATGAAGGCGAAGGTGAAGGAAGGGGATGTGTTCTGGGTGCCGCGGTTTTTCCCATTCTCTCAGGTGGCGGCGAGCCATGGACCAATGGAGATCCTAGGGTTTACGACGTCGGCGAGGAGGAATAGGCCGCAGTTTCTGGTGGGGAAGAATTCGATATTGAGGCTGATGATGGGGAAGGAGCTGGCGGCGGGATTTGGAGTGAGGGAGGAGGAGTTGAGGCAGGTGGTGATGAAGCAGAACAACACCGTGATACTGCCGAGCTGGGAGGAGAACGAGGAATGAAGCGTCGGGGCGGGAAAAGAGTGAGCCGTGAGGCCGTGCTTTATACTGACTATTATTAGGTTGGTTGGGAGTGGGGTCGGGATCGTCATATGTGTTGTGAGTGAGGGATGTATCTGTCTTTTCACTCTTTTGTGGTACTTGTCCATCAATAAAAAGAGGGCTTCGGCTCTTTCATTGCCTAAAATGCTACAATATAATTAAAATTTTTAGTACGTATAGGCTAGACAGCTCGTATATAGATATATTGGTAAGATTTTTTTATTTAAAGTTTGAGTAAGTAATGTATGTGAATATCTTAATTAGCTCAAATTTCTTTTTTTTTTTTAAATCAATAAGTTTAAAGGTTTTCGAGCGGTTTTCTTAAAGAAGTGAAGAGGTGTGTATAACAAAAAGGGATATACTTCAAACTTAAGTTAGGGGTGTTGAAATGGTTCGTATTTGGGTCGAACTCGAGTTGACTTGGGTCTAAACGAATTAATCAGATCCCTTGATATTACAAATGGGTCAGAATTTCCAACTCATATCTGACCTGTGTTGTTTGACCCGACCTGACTCTTGATCTGTTTGTAAAATGCGAAACCTGAAGGCTGAGCGACATTACGACTGGCACAGACGTGCAGTGGGCTAGCACAGGACAAAGCTTGAGGCAAGCGTGTTGGGTGACTTTGACGAGGTCCGCTAGGAGCAGTTGGTCCGACTTGACCGCGGGTGTGAGAGCCAGCAAGGCGAGGCTAGGCTGGTTAGGTGCCAGCATGCAGGACCGACATAAAGTGAATTCAAGTCGAGGACGATTGGCCGAGGCATGCTGCATGCGACATCAGACATCCTACACAGCTACGAGGACAAGAAGCAGGTTGTTTTCGAGTGAAACTTGGGTTAATTTCGGGTTGCCGGGTCAATTCGAGCCCAACCCAATTTTACAAATGGGTCAAAATTCAAAAACACGAACCCGACCTGTATGACAAACAGTTTGACCCAATACTAGAATTTTTTCGGGTCAAGCTCAGGTCGTGTTTCAAATTAAGTCATATTTTGACACCCCTTAGCTTAGCCTGTTTCTTAAATTAATTTTTTATTATAAAATTAAAAGAAAAATTATTAAAAATTTATTTAAAAAAACAGTAATAAACTAACTCAAATGAATCTTAATCAAATATATAGATAAATCAACTTTCATAGAGAGATTAAGGCTGGCCATGCAATCCAGACTTAAAGGTGACCATTTAACAAACATAAATTTAGTCCGGCTGAATAATAACATAGTCGAATAGAAAGGGATTTTGGCTTTTCAAATTAGAGAAACTTTCCTACCATTGCGCTATATGATTTATCCCCAAAATGAAAGATAAATGAAATCCTAAAAAACCTCAAGATATTGGTGCAAAATCTAATTTCCTTTTTTTAATAATATCACAAAAACTTTTATAGCTGAACTTAAATACATAGAGCAGCAGAAAAAAAAAGACAATAATCAAAAAGGGAAATTAAATACATACGACTACGGTTTAATAAATATAAAAATTTAAATATAATTATGTAAATAACCAGTTCTAAATGTCACAACAAATTATAGTCACAAAAATACTTAAAAAAAGTACATATAAGAAACTCATACGGTGCTTAAAAAGAGCGCAACACTACTAAATATTTAAATTAAGATTTAAGTTTCATTTAGGATATCTTCTTACTACTTTATGAAGCAATTTTTTAATACAAAAATTTCAAATTCAAAAGAATTATATAATAAAAAACTGTTCATAAAACAATGAGAAAACTGCCCAAATAAAGCCTCATGTTTCGTTTGGGACAATTTTTTTACTGCTTCTCAAAGCAACTTTTCAATATAAAAATTTTTAATTTTTGTATTAAAAAACTATTTTGAGATGCAATAAGAAAGCTGTTCCAAATAAAGCCTCAATCTCTCGCCTTTCCAGCATCAAAAGTTCCGAAAATTTTTTTGAAGGACTTGGCCTCATAATGATAAATATATATAAACAGTTAATACATTTTATAAAATCAGAGATTGCAAGGTAAGTGAGAAGAACAGTGATGAGAAACTGCTCACTTGGGATGTACAATGACTTCGCTTTAGTGTTCGAAATTTGTACAAATCTGTATGGATTATAGAGCACATAACGCAAAATCAACAAAACTTTAAGAGGTGCTACACAGCCAATTTGAAGAGAGTGATTTATTTCCTGTAAAATTGGGGGAATCGTCTGGAACTTTTGCTAAGGAGCGATATTGTAGTTTTACGCTCTCTGCATTATCCAGCGTCTTCACAACATACCTGATATTTGTGACTAGTTAGAAGTTAGCACCAATCCTCAAAACTGAAATCAATGTTTACAAATAAAAGTAAATATACAAAATTATTATTAAAGCTTCATTTGGAATAGCTTTCTTACTGCTTTCTAAAACAGATTTAGTATAATTTTTTTTAATTAGAAATTTTTGTACTAAAAAATAACAAGAAAAGAAAACTGTCTCAAATAAAACCTAAATTTCACACTTGCATGAATTAATTTATGCAAATGAAATTTGATGTTGAACTTTACAAAGCTATTTTGAGTTTGATTTAAGGGATCCAAGTCACACAAAAGGAAATTTTCTTCAGCTAGTCAGAAGAGTATGCTTTAAGAGCTAATAGAAGCTTGGAAGCTGGTTAAAGATCACACAAGCAGAGCAAAACACACAAGTTGAAGAGCCTCAGAAGCAGCTGTGGTTTAACAAGCTCTGCATCAGCTGTGGCCCAAGAGGGGCCGGCTGAATCCATTAAACTGGTCCATAATGGACCGGTTTATTGCTACAGGCGTCGGCCCAGGGAGCTGGGCGGAACCAGGAAGGGAGATAGAGAGGGCCAGCTGGCCCTATGGGGCCCACATCTTAATTAAATATTGCTTTGAAGTGAAATATTTGAATTAGGGGCTGTTTAGGGAATTTGTAACTATCGTTTTGGCTTTAATTAGTTTCTCTTCGGAGGATTAGGGTTTCATCTTGAATTTGAATATGAATTTGGAATCTCCTTGGTGTGCTTGGGCTCTAGTCTCTTGGCTAGAGATTTAGAGAGTTGTTTCTTCCTCTAACATTAAAGAAACTTGTATCGTGTGCTGATTTTTCTCTTTCGTTAGTGAAATCCACAGTTTTCTCTTAAATTTCTCTACAGTTTTTCTCAATTTTATGCGTAGTATTGTTGTTTTGCTTCTGAAAACAGCAGTTTACTGCTCGGAGGTGATTGTGTTCTATCAGTATGACATGGGCTTGTTTGTTTCTCCATAGACACACTAAGGTCCATATGATTTACCAATACAATGATGAAGATCATCATTATTATTATCACCATAAAAAACAAATCATCATCACTTGGAATTAACCTTTCAAATGACCTCAAATAACTGAGATAATGCTCAAGACTACAATGACAACAAGAAAGCATGATAAAAAAGATTATTAGTAGTTTTAAAGTGCCAAGAGAACCATTTTACTTCTGGGCTAGGTAGACATTGGTCAAAATTGTTTGGGTGCCCAATCGGGGCAGCCAATCGGAATTTTGTTTTGGTCCTTAATTAAACTAGTTCTTTGCTCGTTCATAATTAAAGTTTAGTAAAGCAAGCCAAGTTCCTAAGCACAACGATTTGGTCAACATTATTCAATCAATTTTTCCACAATAGAACGAGATAAATATATGGATTATGGCAGAGTAAAATACAAAATGAAATGAACTAACCATCCATTTAAGCATTGTGTAGTCACGACTGCTATTCTTCCAACAAATCGAGGAGGCGTTCTCTTGTTACCCTGGAATATTGAATTTAGCAGAGGGAATTATGAATTGGGACTAATGAAATATAGTGAGTATACCTTTATTATAACGCGGTCAGAGACATTAAATGGAAACTGAACGCCTCTATTTCGTGAATCCAATGGAAGTTGATCATCATAGGTATATTTGTCCTGCAAAATAAAAGATGCAAATAAAATAAAGCAACTTTTGCAAAAGTAAATATGAGAAAAATGAATTAAAATCACACTTTGCCATCAATGGAGATAATTAACCTGTTCAAATCTGTCCCTTCTTCGTTTAGATAATCTTGAGGAATGTGACTCTTCCTCCCTGAGGAATGCCTGAACCGCTGCACGAAGAGCTACAAAAGCAGAAAAATTAAGGCTATAAATTCTGCAATGATAAATAAAATATGTATTCTAGGGATGATTCTGATAGGAAATATTTGAGTTCGCAAGTAATTCAAGAGGAAATACTTGAGTTCGCAAGCAATCCTAGCAATAATTGGTCAAAACACGGAAATAACACAAAATCTTGGTGAAATCAACCTAAAAAAGATAGATTGCAATAGCGGAATCAAAACAAAACAAACACCAAAGCAAGATACAATGGATCCTATATTCAAGAGAAATATCATTCTCTCCAAATCTATAGACGATGAGTCTAGAGCCCAAGATGCAAGGGAACTCCAAGAGAATAACTCAAAACATGCATGCCCTAACCCTAACCTCCTCCATTCTTTTAATACATATATTCTTAATAAAAACTAATAAACATTAATTCAAATAGTTTCCCTAAGCCCTTCCCTCTCTCTCCTTGCTGCCCTAGGGGGGCCCACATGCTTGGGCGGCAAATAAAGGATGCGGCTTAGCCCGCCTCCTATAGGTCTGAACCGGCCCAGGCGGTTCTGGTCGAACCGTAACAGATTCTCGCTAAAATGTGATTAAGGTATTATCTTTAGGAAGAGGTAGTGCAGAAGATACAACATGAACTCCATCATTGCATCGATTTCTGCAATCATCATCCTAAACATCATGATAGCTAATCTTATCCTCAGTATTTGAGATTGTGAATCCTTCTCCTTTCAATACTTTTGATTGCCATAAGTTATATTAATTTTATTCTGCTTTCACTATTGTATCCAAGTTCTAGGCTTCTAGCAAAGTTAGTTTTGATCTACTCCAAGATCCTAATTCTTTCACATAAATTTTATCTCACCATCTTAATGATGTTGCTTCAGCCCTCCAATGTATATATCCAAATCATTCAAGCTTATTTTTAGTTTCTTTATTTAACTAGATGTCTCATGGTTTTCTTAATGCAATTATTTCTTGTAGTATTCTTCCTAAAATATGCCATACCTCCATAATAATGTTCCCACTGTTACATTCATTTTGCGATCTGTAATGTATCTCCACAGGACATCTAGTTGCTTCAAATTACCCTTGATAAAATAATATAAAACTTGGGCTATAAAATTCAAATTTAAAGCAAGGATGATTCCCTAATCTCAGGGCATGTTACTAATAATTTGGGGTTATAATATTGATAAAAATCTATAAATTGCACCGAAATTACTTGAACTTCGACTGGATTTAAATAATTTGATTTGGCCTAGCAGAGTAAGTAACATGCCAGACTATTTATTTTTTTCAAGCAAATTTTGACTTAGCCTATGGTGGCAGAATAGAGTGCGATGGGAATGATCTGTGCCAAGCCTCTCAAATAATCGATGAGAGGAAATAGACCACCTCTGATTTCATATGGCAGCATCGAGGAAGAAGAGGAGAACAACTTCTACTAAAAAAAATTATTTTAGGCTTCTTTTAGGGTTTAGGGTTTATTTATTATCTGTATCTTTGTCTTTCCTTCAAATTTTATAACCTCTTTTTTACATTATGTTCGGCTACCTCGCCTTTTATGAGCTTTCATTGCTTTTTGGAAATGTTATAGCCGCTTAATGACTCATGTTTGGGAAAGGAATGCGGAGAAAGGATCAATGAACAGATTGGCTATCTATAAGCTTTACTTCCTTTCTCCTTATGAGGAAGAAATCCTTTTATTTTATATATCCCTTTTTTTTCTCGCAGATTGCATATCCCTCCAAGAAGCTCTTTCTGTTTTTGTGGCGTAAAACAGAAGAGGGTATCATTTTTTTATACTTTTACAATATGAACGCTCGAAATAGTTTGATTGATGGTACAACAAGCTTTACAGGTTTTTTTATTTTATCAAGAAGTCAGCTTGCTTTTGGAGCTGCATAGAGAGAAGAATATAATTTGATTAATTTCTTTAAATATTGAGGAATCTGTAAGCTTGCCTTTACTTGAGAGCCATTTTTTATTTTACAATTATTCCTTAATTCGACATTTTATCTCTCTTTATAGCAAGCTCTTGTCGGTGTAAAGATCTTCTATAAAGTTGTGGAAATGTTTCCTGTACAACTGAGAAATTTTCTGCCACCACATTTGCAGAAAATTTCTGCAGAAGCTGCAGACATCTTCTGCATCAGACAGCAAAAATCAGTTCCTACTCATGTTGATCCGCGGAATAGGAAAACCTCATATGACAAAATATCTAAAATGTGTAAAGAATAGAATTCATATTGATTTATTAGCATGTTCAAAAACATTAAAATAAAAAATTCCAAAATTCGTATATGTTATTTCTTGGTGCATTATAATAATTCTAATAAATACCTTCACATGATTGTCCGACAAGTTCCAATAAATTGTAAAACACCTCAGATTTAATTTTCAACACTAGTCTAGCTAAAGTCTTGTTGTTGTTAGAATTAATAGAATTTGAGAGGGAAATATATGCTTCTTATTATTATACAAAATTATCCCTATTTATAGATCTATACAAGATGTCTTAATAAAGAAACAATAACTACATAATCATGCATAATTGTCTCAATATAATCCTTCCTAAATGAGCCATCCAAACATAGAAGGAGATTGGATCCTAACCGTGGGATCAAGTGCCAAGGGACGACTGAGATTTTGACAGTTGTGCGTTGGAACATTTGTAGTAGTGGAGAATATAATCTTAACTTTGCAAGACAATCTCACACACAAATAGATGAGCTAAGAGCAGCATACAAGATATATAATATTTTATATGCGAGAAATCTAAGAAGGCAAAAAACCATGAGGCATATGCCACTTAAAATGATTAGAGAAGGCTTTAGCACAAGGTATTCGACATGAACTTTAAATATATCTCCTAAGATAATAGAATGAGGAGCTTTTAGGAATCAAAGTTGTCATTCAACGATGATGGATAACCAAGAAGATGGGCATCATATATTAATGGTCGAAGGATGTTAGCCATTGGCAAGCATGGAGAAACAATGATAAGAAATTCTAAGGTCGAATGACAGTCGGCAAACAGCATAATCGATCTCCTAATAGGAAGGGAGACCATGCGACTAGAAAGGCAGGTTTTCAACTTTGTTCATTGGCAGGAATCTGGATACTACAAATGGGAATGTCAGAGGTTGGACAAAATTCAATGGTTGACTCAAAATGTTCTCTTGATAAAAGGAGTGATAGAATGAATAAGAAGCTAGATGTTGAACATTAATGGCGACATTAGAAGTCGGCCATTGGTAGGAGCAGGACAACGATAGATAAGGAATGTTGAGAGTTTAGCAATGATGAACAACTAGTTCGGTTGTTCTCATTATAGGAAGCAAGATTGGGTAATCAGGTTCAGACATCAACGACTATAGGATGTTAAACTTTAATCATTTTTAGGTGACAATCAATGAGGAAGGTTAGAAGTCGACCAAAAGCCACATCAACGCTGGTATATGGATGGCATCAGGTGTCAAAGTCAAGCATCAATATTGGTTGTTGACCACAGTTAGGTGATGACAAGTAAAGCTTTGGAATTTTATAAGTTTGGGAATTCTTTCCATGAAGTGTCTTCCTTTGAATGTGTAAAAATAAGGTCTCGTTATAGATTTTTGGAGGCAAAATTTTAGTCAATCTGCAACAATACGAGCATTCCATTAAATGAATAGATTCCTCTTGATCGAGTTATTTTTTGGACTTACTATTGTCTTAGTGAATTCAAAATTGAGTGATATTGGGCTCATATGATTTCTCTTGCTAAAACACACTTTTGATTATAGGAACACAAAATTTGGTGGACGTTTAATCACTAAAATTGGTGTGACATAGGGTTAGGCCTTTGTGTGATGACTGAATTGGAATTGAAAGTCTTTTAAAAAGGTGTTATGGATGGTGTAGAAGCCTTTGGAAAAGTTTAAGAGTTGTGTTATGTTCCCATGCAAAAGAAATAGGCTAAGTAGTGGAGAAGAAAATCTAGCCGAAATTCTCAACTTAGGATTTAGAGTTTCAAAATGTGAAAAAAATTCATATCTTTGAAAACTCTTGGGAATGGAAGAGTATGTTTTCTTCAATTCTAGAAGGTTTCTCAAGGGGTTTAGATTAGTCAAATGGAGTATAGAATCAAACTAAGTTAGATTCACCTCGCCTTAGCCGAGAGCCCTTATAAGACATTTGATTGATTTTTGTGGGGAAATGGATGCGTGATTGGTATGGGAGTATGAGGGGATAAATGTAGAAGAGTTATATAGCAAAAGATAGTTAGGATTTAATGAGAATTGAGAGCTTACCACTCACCAAAATGGCAAAGCTTAAAGAATCACCAACTCTATCATTGGTGAGGCCAACCACCACGCTCCGCTTCCTTGGAATAAAATCCGATTTTAGCAAGATAACCACTTCACTCTTCATTCTAGCAAAAATATATATAAGTTTACAACCACAAATTTGAAATGCAAAGATAGAGAAAAGGAGAGGAGGGTTGGCCACACTAGTGAGTAGGAGAGAGTGAGATAACTAACACATAATTCCCCCTCCTCTTTGCTTTGGTTGGCCAACTTTGCTTGACTCATGTTTATTTGAATTCCTTTATTCAAATAAACATTTTCACATAAATAAAAATCACATTCTCTCAATATTTAAAAATCTAAATTTCAAATTAAAAAAAAATTAAATTGTCAAAATTCAAACTTCAAAAGTTTGAATTCATATTTTCAAATTAGAGTTGCAACCACAATTATAAAATTATAAATATATAATCTTAAAAACAATCATTACACACATAAATATAAGTTCTACTTAATAGCTTTTATTTTGCTTCTTGTCATGGGAACTTGATTATTATCAATTTTCTTCTTGCTTTGGGCTCTAGTTATTGGTCCACTTTCTATTGCATGGGCATCTTGTGCCACATCATAAATAGCCTCAAGAAGTTATTAACAATGCTTTTGTGCTTAACTAGGGCCCATTTAGACTTGGATCGGCCTGCTCTTCACACCATTGGGTTAGTCTCACCGAACTAAAGTCTTTAAGTACAATCTAGATATTTGCTAATCTAAATGACTATGCACTATCTTACAGGTGTTCATTTTATCTATCTTATTTTCACTGCCCATTAAACAAGTTTAGTGCAACAAGACATGTTTCTTGCGACCTTTGCTATTCTAATTAATTTATTGCTTTATACTATTATGTTTATTCTTTTTTATGTGCATATTTTTTATTCAGTTGATACTAAATAGTATTACCTTTGAGATTTATTTATAAATTCTTGGACAAGTAAACATGTGGTACGTCTTGGAAGTAAAACAATAAACAAAGAGAAGAAAAGCATATGAACACAAAGATAATGGATGTTTTCCGATTTCTACTTAAAAAACAAAGCAAGATACAATTGATCTACTATTCAAGAGATAGATCGACGCTCCAACAACCCTAGATGCCGCTAAGAAACTCACAAAAAGACTACAACAACACAAATCACATCATGCTGAAAATACAACATGGTTAACCCTTAATTCCTACCTAAATCAACCCAATTCCTTAATTGATTCCCTCCCCAATTTGAATTCAATTTGGATCTCTTTACTTAAATAATTCCCTCCCAATTTAATTAAAACCTTCATAAATATCTAACATTTATTTCCTCATTACATATTGAATTATAACTATCTTGCCCCCCCCCTCCCCCCCAAGGAGGGCCGAACTCCCTTCCCTGTTCTGCTGGCTCCCTGTTGACCGGTATACAGGAGCCAAAAAGAAAAAAAATGTTTCTCTCATACTTGTTCAGCGCCGAACTCCGCACGTCGTAGCTGCTGAAATCCCATCTTGCCTCGATCGTCATGTACCCGATCGAGCCGACGACTCCTTCCCGCCGGACTTCAAGGTATAATTTCTGACTTAAATCCCGTCATCGACGTTGCAGCGGACCAGGGAACCACCTATACGCTCTCTTGTAGCACGGTAGGAGGGAGCCCGGTGCGAAGCATACGACGAAGCGGGTAAGCCCTATACACGCTCTTGTAGCGTGGTGGGGATGGTCCTCAGCCTCGACCTCGACACCGACACCGCCAACAATGCTACGAAAGGTACGATGTTCCAAAATCCCATTTTCGACGTTTGCAGCGGATCGGGGAACCACCTATACGCGCTCTTGTAGCACGGTAGGAGGGAGCCCGGTGCGA
>NW_021320029.1:134942-167882 GCF_001605985.2 Dendrobium catenatum | reverse complement strand
AATGTGTTCCAAAACATCATAAGACCCAAAGTATCATGGGGATAATTTCCTATTCCTCCTCTTGGCTAATGTCTTCTGCATGTAGGGTCTTAGCTTCAAGTACACCATATCTTCGGGCTCGAAGTGTACTTCTGTTCTGTGCTCATTAGTCTTCCTCTTCATGATCTGTTGGGCCCTCAACATATATCCTTGAGCTGAGATAGTACCATGTCCCTCTCTCCTAAGTACTGATCTAGATTGGATAATGGTGTAGTTTTATGTCCATAATGGATCAAATAAATGAATCTCCCACAAAGAATTCTAAAAGGTGCGGTCTATGCTGCTGAATGGTACAAAGTGCTGTTCCAATATTTGGCCCAAGCCATTCACTTTGCCAAATTTTTTGGTGTATCTGATACAAAGCATCTCAAATAGAACTCTATGCTTCTGTTAACCACCTTTGTCTGGCCATCCGTCTGGGGATGATATGTTGTACTTCTCTTTAGGGTCGTCTCCTGTAAACGAAACAACTCCTTCCAGAAATGGGCTAAGGAACATCTTATTTCTATCTGACATAATGGATTCTAGAAATCCATTTAAGCATGCCACCTCCCATATGAAAGTAATAGCCATAGAGACCACGGTATAAGGGTACTTCAAAGGGATGGAGTGTGTATACTTGCTTAGACGATCCACTACTACCAGTATCATAAAAAATCTCTCCGAACGTGGCAACCCCTCGATGAAGTCCATCATCACCTCCACCCACACCCTCTCCAACATAGCTAGAAGGTATAGTAACCCTCTTGGTGTCATGGCTAAGTACTTGTGCCTCTGACATAGATCACATCTCGCTACCCAATCCTCTACATTTCAGCGCATCCACGCCAGTATAATTAAACAAATAGCCGATTGTAGGTTTTTTTTAGCTCATGAATGTCCTCTAACTTCGTTTCCATGAAACTCCTACAATAGATTGGGGATATACCCCAATCTCCTTGGTAAAACAAAGCGGCCTTGATGTAGCAATTCGGACCCCCGTAGCGTGCAACCGGGATGACTGTCTGGGTTCTACAACAACTCGGTTCTAATCTTCCTTAGATCCTCATCCTATTCGCTCTCCTATCTTAATTTTTCTCAATCTAGGACCATTGGTATGACAGAGTTGTTGACCCTGGCTCGTCCGTCTACTATGATAGTGCATCCGCAGCCATATTCTGCAGCCCTAGGAAACACTGAATATTGAAGTCATATCCTAATAACTTGGACAACCACCTCTGGTGCTTCTCAGTCACAATCCTCTATTCCAGTATAAACTTCAGACTCTGGTCTGTCATGATGATAAAATGTCGTCCAAACAAATAAAGTCATCACTTTTGGATAACCAAGACAATTGCCATCAACTCCCGCTCGTATACAGACTTGAGTCTCGCCTTGGTAATGAGCAACTGACTGAAATAAGCAATGGTCCAATGACCCCGCATAAGCTTTGCTACCAGTTCGCATCCTGATGCATTTGTCTCCCCCACAAATGGCTTCCTGAAGTCAGGAAGCACTATCACTGGCACGCTGATTATTGCTTTCTTCAGCTGCTCGAAAGCATGTGTTGCTGCCTCTCCCCAATTGAAACTGTCCTTCAGTTGCTTACTCAATGGTCATGCTATCGTGCCATACTCTGGTACAAACTTCCGAGTAGTATCTGAAGAGGCCTAAGAACCCTCTTAGCTCTCTCAGGTTCTTAGGTAAAGGCCAATCCACCATAGCCTCAAACCAAGATTGGTCTGCTACTACCCCTGCTTTGCTTACCACATGTCCCAGGTACTCTTCCTGTGGTTATGCAAAAGAATATTTCTTCAGGTTGGCATACAGGTGGTGCTCCCTCAAATTCTCCAATACAGTCTTTAGGTGACCCACATGCGCTACCTTCGTTCGACTATAGATCAGGATATCATAAAAAATACAAAGATGAACTTTTTGGGATAGGGTTGAAAAAGTGGATTCATGAGGGAATGAAAAGTGAATGGAACATTGGTAAAGCTGAAGGCATCACCAAAAACTTGTGGTGATCCTCATGAGTCCTGAAAGCGGTCTTGTGCACATCCCTCAGCTTCATTCTGATCTGGTGGTACCCTGGTTTCATGTCAATCTTTGAAAAGATGATGACCGCCCCAAACAACTCATCCAACAGCTCATCAATCAAGAGTATAGAAAACTTATCCAACATAGTTTTTCCTTGTTTAGGGCCTCATAGTCCATGCAAAACTTTCAATTGTCATTCTTTTTCACTAATAAAATTGAGTTGAAAAAGGGGCTCACACTGGGCCTGATAATCCCTTTGCCTCAAGCATCTCTCTGATGAGCCTCTCTATCTCATCATTCTGAATCTGCATGTACCGGTACAATCGTACATTGATAGGGGAACCTCCCTCTTTCAGAGTAATAACATGCTCGTGATCCCGGGGTGGTGGTAATATGTTCAGCTACTGAAAAACCTTAGGAAACTACTGCGGAAGCTGATGTACACATTCAAGGACCTTAACCCGCTTTGAATCTTGAATCCCCTCTAGGCTATGCAGCTCGACCAAGTAGCTCAACCCTACTCCCTGTATTGCATTGACCATGATTTTGGGTGAAATCATGCTTCTGCGCAGACCGACATCTCATTGCAACACCACCTTCTTCCCCTCTATCTAAATCTCCATAGTCAAGGACTTCCAGTTCACCTTTGTCACCCCAATCGTCTGTAACCACTTCATACCTAGGATCACATTGGTGCTCCCCAAATCCAATGTTAGAAAATCTCCACTATTTGTACGTCATAAAGCGCCAAAACCAACCCCTGCAAATTCCCCAAATCTGTACGATTCATGTTCTCATCATGACTCCAAAGCTTCCTGTATTCACCAACTTCAATCCCTACCTTTCATGTTCCCATCATGACTCCAAAGCTCCCTGTATCCACCAACTTCAATCCTAACTAATTCACGACCCGATTGGAGATGAAGTTATGAGTAGCCCACTATCCACCAAAACTACCACTGACTGCTCCCCAATCTGCCCTCTCGCCTTCACGGTGAGACTTGGAGTAAACCTCACCACTGAATTAAGGGACAATTCCGCAACATCTAGATGTCAGTGCTCCCCTCCTGCTTCCTACACCATATTCTCACTGTCAGTCTCCTCGCAAACCATAAGGACATGGAGTGTACGGCCCTTGCACCGATTACCTGGTGCATACTTCTCATCAAAGTTAAAGCATAGATCTTTCGCTTTCTTGTCCAGCATCTCTGCCTTTGTGAGGCACTTGAAGTTGGCCCCCGGGTAAGCTTCCCCACCTTTGTTCCTCCGTGCTTCCCGCTGAAATGACATTGTCTAGGTCCTCAGTGCCAGTAAAGTCAAGGTACTTCTGTAAGAGCCACTCACAACCCCTCTTTTAGTGCTCTTTTCCACCTGTCTCCAATCCTACACTATCTAGGCTAGCTCCATCATCGCGTATAACCTCCTCAGGCGCAGCAATAGAACGTCCTCTCATATGTTGGGCTTGGGGCCCTTCATGAATTTTTCTCCAACACTAACTCTGAAATTCCCCTCAACATTCTTGAGACAAGGAAGGAGTTGCTCGTGTAGGTCTCCTTCCCTATTAGCTCGGAAACGTTCCAACAAGCAATCCTTAAACTCCTCCCACAAACGGATTGAATATCTAGCTTCTCTCCACTGCACCAAGCGAGGGCTTTCCTCTCCAAACGTAACCCTGCGGCTGTAAGCTTCTACTCCTCTTTCAACCCATTCACCGCATAATACCTCTCCACTCGATATACCCACTCATGGGCATCCACCCCTTCGAACACCGACATCTTCAACTTTCTCACCTTCACTTCTCCACCCCAACTTCCTCTTCCGCCATTGGCTCCCCCGTGTATCGAGGGTGGGAATCCTACCTTTCTTCCATCTGCCACTCATGACCCGATCCCCATGGCTTGGTTCATCCCCCTCATCCTCCGGTTGGCTATTCTCCTTGTCCAAACGGCCTCCCATAGTGCTCGGTCACTCCACCACCCCCACCATAAAACTCCCTTCTTATTGTCCCCCTATTCGGAATCCCTAATTCGCCCCTTGTCGGAGCTGTGGGAGGTGGTTCTTGATGAAAGAAGCTTTCCTCATCCAATTCTTCCTATCTGATCTCATTTTCCTTAGTTTCGGCCAAGGTCCTAGTCGATTCTGGGTTGGGGTTGGCAATCAGAACCACCGATGGAGTTTTAGATTGAATCTCCATTAGCTTCTTTATCATCTCCTCCACCCATCCAAATTAGTTTTCCATAGATGAAAAACATTTCTTCCATAGTTGACAACGTCTCCTCCACGCCAAATTTAAATTGCTCCATCTCGCCTTCCAAAGCATCAACCTTCTTTGCTGTCATTGTCTCCAAAAAACCTCGCTCTTATATCAATTTTATACGTCTTGGAAGTAAAATCAGCAAACAAAAGAGAAGAAAAGCGTAGGAGCACAAAGATAATGATTGTTTTTCGATTTCTCCTAAAAAATAATGCAAGATACAATTGATGTACTATTCGAGAGTTAGATCGGCTCTCCCACAACCCTAGAAGCCGCTAGTAAACTCACAAAAAAGACTACAACAACACAAATCACAGCATGCTGAAAATACAACATGGTTAGCTATAAATAGGCTTCTCTAATTCAGTAATTCTCTCCTAAATTAGCCCCCTTTCCTAAATTGATTCCATCTCTAATTTGAATTCAATTTGGATATCTTTCTCTAAAATATTTCCTCACAATTTTAATTAAAACCTTCCTAAATATCTCCACCTTTATTTCTCCTCCTTACATATTGAATTACAGCTTTTATGGGCCCCACAAGGGGGGCGAACTCCCTTCCCTAATCTGCTGGCTCCCGCCCAGAGGATCTACAGCGTTCGGCTGGATCCTGTGGTTCAGTTGGCTCCTGCTCGCAGAAGAGGGCGTAACAACATGCTTCTTCTTTTGCTAGTGTAGGTAAATGGCAATATTTTTAAGTACATACCGTGAAATATCACCATTGTATTCATGTCCATAAACATCTTAGAAAGTATCAAGAATCATAAACAATCAATGACGTATCACAGGTGTAAACTTATGGAACATGAATAAGACAAGCCTACAAGTACAACAATCTAATGATTGAACAGAGTTTCCGATAGCCAAATATGATGAAAATTTATGGCACAGGAAGCAATAGGCTTGAGGGATAAGTACTAAACCAGTTAAAAAATAAAACCACAATCTCAGAATGTTTTAAATAAAGAAGTGTGAGAACATACAAGAGCACTTTAATTTCGGGTGTCGGTCGTCTCTTTTGACCAATTTCATCCGATTTGATTGCGACGGGCCTTGATCTAGGAAAATTTGATATCCTGATCGCAATGATGCTGTCCGTTTGGCAATCAGAGGTCTTTTGACCCTTCAAGTGACATGTGGTGCTAAGGTTCATATTGCTTTATTTATCAGTTTGTGTCTTTTCTCGTGTGGTTTGAGATATAGGGGTCAACATACCCACCCATGGGCATCCACCCCTTCGAACACCGACATCTTCAACTTCCTCACCTTCACTTCTCCACCCCAACTTCCTCGCCCGCCATTGGCTCCCCCATGTATCGAGGGTGGGAATCCCACCTTTCTTCCATCTGCCACTCATGACCCGATCCCCATGGCTTGGTTCATCCCCCTCATCCTCCGGTTGGCTATTCTCCTTGCCCAAACGGCCTCCCATAGTGTGCTCGGTCACTCCACCACCCCCACCATAAAACTCCCTTCTTATAGTCCCCCTATTCGGAATCCCTAATTCGCCCCTTATCGGAGCTGTGGGAGGTGGTTCTTGATGAAAGAAGCTTTCCTCATCCAACTCTTACTATCTGATCTCATTTTCCTTAGTTTCGGCCAAGGTCCTAGTCGATTCTAGGTTGGGGTTGGCAATCAGAACCACCGGTGGAGTTTTAGATTGAATCTCCATTAGCTTCTTTATCATCTCCTCCACCCATCCAAATCAGTTTTCCATAGATGAAAAACATTTCTTCCATAGTTGAGAACTTCTTCTCCACGCCAAATTTGAATTGCTCCATCTCGCCTTCCAAAGCATCTACCTTCTTTGCTGCCATTGTCTCCGAAAAATCTCGCTCTTATATCAATTTTATACGTCTTGGAAGTAAAATCAGCAAACAAAAAAGAAGAAAAGCGTAGGAGCACAAATATAATGATTGTTTTTCGATTTCTCCTAAAAAATAATGCAATATACAATTGATGTACTATTCGAGAGTTAGATCGGCTCTCCCACAACCCAAGAAGCAGCTAGGAAACTCACAAAAAAGACAACAACAACACAAATCACAGCATGCTGAAAATACAACATGGTTAGCTATAAATACGCTGCTCGAATTCAGTAATTCCCTCCTAAATTAGCCCCCTTTCCTAAATTGATTTCATCTCTAATTTGAATTCAATTTGGATCTCTTTCTCTAAAATATTTCCTCAAAATTTTAATTAAAACCTTCCTAAATATCTCCACATTTATTTCTCCTCCTTACATATTGAATTACAGCTTTTATGGGCCCCACAAGGGGGGCCGAACTCCCTTCCCTAATCTGCTGGCTCCCGCCCAGAGAATCTACAGCGTTCGGCTGGATCCCGTGGTTCAGCTGGCTCCTGCTCGCAGAAGAGGGCGTAACAACATGCTTCTTCTTTTGCTAGTGTAGGTAAATGGCAATATTTTTAAGTACATACCGTGAAATATCACCATTGTATTCATGTCCATAAACATCTTAGAAAGTATCAAGAATCATAAACAATCAATGACGTATCACAGGTGTAAACTTATGGAACATGAATAAGACAAGCCTACAAGTACAACAATCTAATGATTGAACAGAGTTTCCGATAGCCAAATATGATGAAAATTTATGGCACAGGAAGCAATAGGCTTGAGGGATAAGTACTAAACCAGTTAAAAAATAAAACCACAATCTCAGAATGTTTTAAATAAAGAAGTGTGAGAACATACAAGAAAAAGCCTTTATCCCATTAGAGTGTGAGCACATGCCCACCAAAATATACAAACATAAGAAATGATGAACGGATGAATGCATATCAATCAAAGCAAAATATAATGAGAATTGGCTAAAAAAAGGTGGCCAGTGACTGCTATAAAAACTACAGTTCTTAATGGAAAACCAGCGTGCAATCTAAAGAAGATTTGTCATGAAAGCTACAACACTAAAACACAAAACAATATATCCAAAAAAAAAGTCCAAAACATGTGATGAATTATTGCAAAGAAACTAATCACACGAGTGCAAACATAAAAAAGAAAGCATATATACCACTGATAGCTGGAAGCATAAAAAAATCAATAAAAAACTTTTGATTAATAATTACCACAGCCTAGAGAACTGAATGAGAACGAGGTAATTAAGATTTATCCAACCTAGTTTATCACAGTGTTTGCTAGCATGAAACTCCTTTGCAGGTCAGTCTCAGGACAAGAAACAAAATTAAAGTTATACCTAAATTTGGTCGAAATGAATCTTCTGAAATTGGCAACGAACATTTAAAACAAGCTTTCTGCAGGCAAAACACAACAATAAATCATCAATTTTATCATAGTAAATATAATCTTATCAATATCTCAAATATAAAGTACCATTTCCTGGACACTATGAAAACAGACTAAAAGAATGATTAAGCATAAGTAGCAATCCGCGAGTTAGCTGATATAATTATCCAACATGAAAGGGTGTAATAGATTAACAGGTTAATATCTAGCAAATCACTGAAATTTGGTTTGTGCTTTGAACCTGGGTCAATATTTTTGTAAAAGTTGCATTTAGATCGCTAGCGCATTTGGAGATTTCGTTACAAATCCCTCCATAGTTTTCGGTCATCAAGAAGTTCATTTATTTTAATGGCGTTAAATATTTAGTTAATTTGACCAAAAGACCCCATATTCATCTTCTTCTCAAGCTTTCAAACTATGGTTAATCTTCATTGCAGGCGATGCTCCATGCCTACGAGAGTCATTAAAGGCCCTCGCATTTGTGGGCATGGAGGGAGTCAAGGTTAGTTTTTTGGTATATTGTCTATGTAATTATTCTAGTTTTTGGTTCTAAGATAAATGGCTCTTTCCAAAAACAATCTTCTCGGTTGGATCCAGTTGGCATGATTGTTGATGATTTGTAAATTGTCCATATAATTAGTTTTTTTCTTGTTTGCTTGCTGACGATTTCTATTTGAAGCCAACTTTTTCCTTACCCTTGTCCTTGATGTTGCCTTACATTTCCGTGTAGAGAGGCCCATGCCCTCCTCCCTCTTCAAACCAATAATTATTTATGTTATTTCCTTCTTACTATTACTATGCATTTTCTTCCTCTATTATACTTTGATTGTTTGTCTGTTAATGTTTAGTTTTGTTTGATTTAATTCAGTAAATTGTTAAAGACATTGTGGTAAGATATCATTGCTTTGACTTTTTTTAATTATTGTTTCTTATGTTGTTCAATTTACAGTATTATTATTTTAATGTAAGTCACATTGCTGCATTTACTGTTAAGTATTTTGACATACTATTTCTTATTATTACAACCATGATAGTTTTATTTGGAAATCTAGCTGCTTTCATCGCAATGATAATTTTATCTTTCAATCTAATTGCCTTTCGTTAACCTCCATAATGTTAAAATAATCTTATATTCTATTTATATGACATTGATAGTGCTATGGCTCCATATGAACTTTATGCTATTGATGCATTATTTGGTATTAATGAGTATGGGCTCCAAAGAGCTAAGCCTTCCTCCCTCTTGCCTTGTGCAGAACTTCACATGCATACGTAAATCAACTAACTGGTATTAGTCAATGGAAATTAAGATCGTAAAAAAAAAATCTAAAACTCCCCTGAATATTCATGCGTTGCCAATTTAGTCCCCAAAAGTATCACGTCTCTCCAATTTAGTACATCCATTATGCAAAATTAAACAAAAATGGTCCTCATGTTATAATTATGATATAAAATTGATACTAATTTAATCATGCGACTAGTGAGCAATTAAAAAAAAACAATGATCAATAAAGACATACCAATACTATCACTCAAATCATTAGAGAGGCTTAAGTATATTAAACAACATTAAATATGCAAGTAAACCATGTTGAAGATAGAGATAAAGAGAAACATGAGAGGAGCTAATCCCCAAAAGGCGTGCCAAAAGAAGTCCTTTCTTCATTTTATAGTCAACCATCATAATTACATCTCTCAACTACAATTAGTATAACAATAAAAATTATTCAAAATTCAGAGCTGCCCATTATCAAATAAAAATAAACTATTTCCACACGACAAATGTCATTTTAACCATTAGTATTTAACTTCTAGCAATATTATATTAAATAATATTGAAACTATATGAACTAATAAGGATTAAGATAAGCAACATACATTGCATCAATTCCACTAGGCTACAAAAAGCACTAGGAGAGTTAAAATGTTGTTTGAGGAAGGATTCAAGATCTATCCTTGTAATGTGAAACCACCGAAATCCATCAAAAAAACAGAGATGAATGAGAAATCCATCATTTGATGAGGTACTAGAAAGGAAATACATTCCAAAAAGGAAGAAATGAAGATGAAGAGCACAATCATAAGAAAATATAAATAGAAGACTCTCGTCGTAGATCCTCCAAACATTAAGCTCTAAAAATATATCTCCATGCTTGGAGGTCTTCATGAACACTGATAAACAAATCCAAACTAACTAAAATATTGGTGATCCAAATGACCTTTAAAATCAATCATAATGACAATTTATGTAAAAATTTCTAATAATTGGCATATACACATGCCACATTAAATAATCCTAAAAAAATAATAGCTTGTGACTAAGGATTGACGTTGAACAATCCTGTTTTATGACTAGGTGGATAAAACCTTCCTATCCTTTATTTTATATATTCAGATGAAATAAAATGATAGAAAAAATTATGACTGCCATTTTGTTAGAATTTAATCAACCATCGGCCTTCAATTACATTTGAATTTTATATGATGGATTTATAATTAGATAGCCAAAGCTTATTCTATTCAAAACTAACTCGTATATTTTATTACTATTCCTAATTTCTTTCAAAATTTTATCCCAAATCCTTTTTTGTATAAACCTTTGACATGTTAAATTTATCCTTGCTCTATGTTTTAGCAATGCAGTCACGACTTTAGAAAGAGTCTCTAAGCAACTCACTGAATGATATTCCATGTGTTGTACATAATCATCCGCCTAACACCCTTGAAAACTTTTTTTTTTTGCACTAGAATGAATCTTCATATCATCCACCAAACGGCCCAGAAGACTTCTTTTGTACTAGTTGGGTAGAGAAACCTTTTTCATATCATCAATATAGCTCAAAAGATTTAAAAAATAAAAAAGTATTTTAAACACATTACAAAACCCATAAGTGGATTGGTTACACAAAAACTGAAACTCCATTGTACTAGAATCTTCATCAACTAAAGTGAATTCTGAAAAAATTTGAGGGGTCAAGTATTGGTGTTAGAGCTCATACCAATTGAATATATCTTCGGTACACACTTTGCATAAAAGCACACGCTTGGAAGAATATTGAATAAAAAGGGACTTCTATGGTTAAGATTTAATAACCAAAAACACTAAAGGGGCTGTTTGGTTTACCCAAAAAGGAATGCAAAGTATTCCAAATGCAAGAGATTTCAAATTTTTAGTGTTTGGTTTGATGAAGAAGGAATACAGTGTAAATCTTTAGGGATTCTTTTTTCACTTTGTAGTTCATTTTTTATGTATTGTAAACTCACATATTTTTAGTTGGATTCATTTTTCACCGCAAGTTGACTGCGTTGTCACCTCTATCGTTGTCATTGCCTCTTCCACTGGAGTTGGCGCAATCACTTCAAATAAATTTAATTACAGTACATTTATTTTACTCTAAGGGGTTGTTTGATTTACCACAATTAGCATAAACTATAAAGTAAACACACGCACTTCTCAAATTTTGACGTTTGGTTCGACGTAAAGTAAATGAATAGTAAAAATGTAAAACATTACAAAGTCATTATGCGATGTATTCAGCATGTATTCAAACCCCGCTAAAATCAAGTGGGTTCCAAATACACCGCTCTTCTGTGGCGTAAAAAAGGAGCGGAACCCCAACAGCGTGTCTTTCTCCCACAACGTCTTGCTTCCCTTCGCAAAGCCATCTCGTCGTTACTTCCACAAAATTGAGTGCCTGTTGACAATCTTTGCAGCACGTATCAAGTGCCTATTGACGACCTTCATAGCCTGTAAGTGTCTTGCCCGCGACACTTCTTCTTCCCTCCACAGCATGCCACGACCTAGGTATCTTTTCCCGAGACACATATTGGTCTCACTAGCAACCTAGGTATCTTTTCTCCCCATTTCAATTCACATTTTATTCCAATTAGAAATTTCAATTTGTTTTCTCTGTTTTTAACGTTCTAGGAAGAACAAAATCTGCATTTTCTCCCATCTTATGATTTTTTGGCTACCATTTTCTTCTTCTCAAAGAAAATGTCGAGCTCTGCCGAAGTATAGGTGATCAAATTTTCTATCTCCAGGCATTTGAATAAATGATAATTGACAAATGCTTTGAGGTCATAGTTTTGAAAAATATCTGCTTAAAAAATTGAAAATGTTATGAAATCCTTGTAAGAACATATGTGCGGATAGTGTTACTCAAGTAGTTAATGCTATTCGGAGTACATCAAGAGTCACCAAGGAAAGAAAAATGTTCAGTGAGCTGATGATTAAGCTTTCAAGTATCTTTGACTTTTTCGAGGAAGAGATTGATACAATATATGACAACTTATCGAATTCTACAATGATGAAATCATTCCTCTCAAAACCTATGAAATCGAAGGTTAGGTAGATGTGTAAAGAGCTAGGAAAATGAATTATGTGGTGAAAAATGTTAGAACTTTGAATTGTAATAGCTAGATATTTTTGGAGTTATTTTGTATTATATATATAAACATTTTTAGTTGTCGTGTCTTCAAGTGTATTTTGGATTTATGAAACATTAATGATAATGTTGAGAATGTTTGTAGCAATATTAAGTTTACTCTAGGTATGATTGCTCATTTTCATGTGTCTGATTTATATTTTCAAGTGCTCTGACATATGAAAGTTTCATATTGTTCAAATAATAAATATCATGTTAAAACATTGAATAGTATTGTTGTCATTCCATTTCAATAGTATACTAAACTTGATACTACACATTATATCAAACAGCACAAAAGTATTCAAAATACTCTGCTTTTATTTTACACTGCATATACCTCACCAAACAAGAAAAACAATTCTCTTACATTTACTTTATAGACAACCAAACAGCTCCAAAGCATTATAAATACATTGCATTTACTTTATACTGTATTTATTTTTCAAGCAATCAAATAGTCCCTAAATTCCTTTTTCAGCAAACCAAATAGCCCATAAGTAAAAAAACGTATTGTAAAACTTATGCACAATCTATGAAAATCATTTAAACGACTTCTCAAATTGAGCAATGCAGGTACACATATATAATAAATATCAAGAAGTGATATCTTCTTTCTTTTGCACATATCTACATAATGACTAAAATGCAAATGAAAACAACATAATTTGCATACTAAAAAGAACTTACAATTCTTTGAACATGTTGCATTCCACCGCTTCCAAAGGAATGCCCACAAGGTAGAATTATTGCATCATCCATAAGGACACCACTAGATAACAAATAAATAAATAAATATAAGAAAAGCATTTTTTTTCTTTTGTAGTGAAGAGGATCGAAAAAGAGTTAGTACTAAAAAAATGAAATTAACTTGGAAACAAATGCATTATACAAACCAACAAAGGCCAACAAAAACATGGTCAGTGCTATATGGACTAATTGATGTTGAAAGAAAATATATCATGGACCCAAACATTCACAACCCCAAGGAATCATCAATAGACATTCTAGGAGATAAGTAGGCAATATTTGAAATAAAAGAAAGGGCGTTGGGCAAAGATGCTACTAATATGGGGTTGAGCCCTTCAATATTAAAGTGAAATGATGCAAAATCAATCAATATCATATTATCTTAAAAAAATTTCTAAAGTACTTCAACAGAATAAACATTTTTGGGTTTTTTGCTATATGTTGCAACCACATGGCTTTTCAAAAACCTGTCACAACACAATTTTGATTCATTTGAAACAACAACAACAACATTAAGCCTTTATCCCACTACGTGGGGTCAGCTTATTGTAACATAAAATAAAAATCACTAACATAGATATTGTAAGGTGTACCCACTCTATGATTTAAGGACCATAAAAAAAATGGGCTAGTCGAGAAGCTCATTCATTTTTTGTAAAAATAGCAGTGACTTTATTTCATGTAGCACACTGAAAATAACAATGTGAAGACTAATTTTCTGAAATAAATCCCATCCTATGAAGCATTTAGGTATACAAACATTATGAGGTACTCAACCAGAAATTTAAAGCTAGATTCATATTAAAAAATTGAATAATCTATGAAACCAAAAGTTAGAAGGGCTCCATGTTCTCTACTTATTGAAAGAGATATTTAGTATATTTAACTTAACAAAGTGCAAACTTTTAGCCTGAAATAGTCCCAAATGAAAAATAACTATTGAGATTAATACTGATAACTCCAAATAGACAAAAAGGTTAATATCTTGAGAAGAAAATAACCCGGATAGACTACATCGTTTAGCAGTAGATTTTAACTATACTACATCAAATATATAGAAAGAAAGCATTTGTTGTAATGATGCTGATTTCACAAAAGCTGATGTGCACATGCACTAGAAAAACAATTTGATTTAAGCAAACCAATTGGCCGCTGTAAGGGAGGAAGGTAAGTGCTAATTAGATACTTGTGACAATAAATAACTTTCATAGATGGAGTGAAAAATATTGGTCACGTTCGAAAAGGCTATTAGTACAAACTCACGTAACAGGATCAGAAAGATGTGCTCGTATAGATTCTCCAGGATAAACCGAAAAACTAGCTTCCTTTCTGCCACTGAAACCATATCCATTTTCTCCTCCTAAAGCCTTTCGCACAGAAGTAGACCCATCAACTCCATGAAAAATCTGACTGCAGTAGAGCTCAGGCTCTACCACAGTGATTGCATTCTCATAATTATTCCCTCCTTCACAGTGGTGATGCTGCTCACCTGAATTTCCCCTCATTTCATTCACCTTGGCCATAACTGTTCTACTCAGTCCTAAAACACACATAAATGCTCAAAAAACAAACAACAGACATTAAATAAAATCAAAGTCAAGAATTCCCCCCTTTCTCACCAAAACAGGAATGGTGTTCCTGCAGGTTTGCCTTGTCACTGCAGATCTTCTCCGAACTACTCTGTACACTATCACTGCTATTATTGTTATTCTTATTAGCATTCCCCAAATCAACAGAAACCAAGCCGTCAACCTCGCCATCCCCTTCGTCGAGTTCATCATCTTCAACCCCATCTTCCTCATCATCCTCGTCCCCATCCCCATCCGATCCATCTCCACCGCTCCCCGAACCCCCATTGCCTTCAATATTCCAGCCTCGAGTACGGCCATTCCCCTCATCCCGCTCAATTCGTCCAGGTGTAAGGTACAAGCTCCGACGCAACGCCGCCTCCTGATTCTGAAACAAATGTACCTCTCCCTTATCGTTGGGGAACAACTTGTTACCCTCCATGACGAAGCCGCAAGCGGGGCGGGACTTCCGGTGTTCTACGCAGCTACCAGTGAGGGCAAAGGGAATTGAGTCATCGCGAAATACCATCCGGGAGCTGGATCCGTTCTCCATCCTCTGCGATTGGACAAGACGCAACTCCTCGGATGCCATGGCGGCGCCCAGAAACCCTAAGTGCCGGTATGACGAATCAAGAGATCTTGATGACGGGCTGGAGTGAGGAGGAAGATCCCGGTGGTGATTATGATCGGCGGCGGTAGCATATCTTACCGTGATCGGGGATGGGGAGAGACTCGTTTCTTCAAGAAAGGAGATGAGGTGCTTCAGTAGGGTTTTTTGTTTTATTCCGCCATTTTCGAGGGAGAGGAGAAAAGAAAACTACTGAGGTTTTCTTCTTCTTCTTCTTCTCTCTCTCACTCACTCTCTCAGTTTCGCTAACACATTTGGTCGGAGACGTTGTCGGAGAACGGAGTCGGAGGAGGCTGAGAAAGATCCGCGAACGAAGGTCGATTACGTGGATACCATCAGAGACGTTCGTTTACACGGCGGGAGAGACCAAAACTACAAGCCGCGTGTCGGTACCAAATCATTTATTATTTAACACGTGGCATTATAGGTAATTTTATTTTTTAGAATGAAATTGAGCATAATTGTCTCTATTTTTTTAAAAAATAAAAAAAAAATCACGGTAGAAAATTTAATTAATTACAAAATTCGAATACAATTTATTAGGTTCAATATTTTATTTAAATCGATTAATTGAAAAATAATATATTAAAAAATAATTTTAGAAGAAGTAAAAAAAATTATCTCAAATGAAACTTATTTTTTTATAGCAAATCATACATAAATTCTAATGTAAGTTTTATCACTCAAATAAATTATAATATTCTAATTAATGCTTCATTTATTTAATTTTTAGTGAACCAAAGGCTAAATAAGTTTATATTGATGTGGTGGGCTTGAAATAAAATTTGGTTCATCACCCATACTTTATAATTCTAATTGACAGTAACTAAATCAATCCAACGTTGCCTGGTCTTGATGAGTGTGAGTTTTTATGTGAGACAACTTTTTATTATTTTTTAAAACAGCTCTTTAGTGCTTTTTTTTTTAAATTGTAATAAAACTTTTTTTTTCTTAAGAACTATTTATTTATGTAAAAAATGATGTAAATTATAGTCAAACTATGGCCATGAAACCTAATTGTGTGTAGTGACCTATACTAATGTGTTCTCTATAAAAGATTCAATAGCTCTGCTAAGGTTTTGGGAGTCGTACTCCTCGAGTGGTGCTCATGTAGAATTTCTGCTTTTAGCAAGTGTTTTATTCCCTTCTCTTTATATTGTTTTTTCTTTTATTTTGGCAATTTGTGGTTCTTCATGATTTCTTCCACCTTCGCCTGATTATTTGGTCGTTGTCACTGTAAAACCCTTTCATGATTTCTTCCAAAGCTGATTATTCGGACGAACTGGCTTTAGTACGGGACGAACTAAAGAAATTGTGAAGAAATATGTATGGTTCGTCTGGACGAATCTGTAAGTGTCGGGACGAACCGTCGGGACAAACCAAACAGAGAGTTTCGTACAGGGACGAAGAAAATTGGAATTTATTTTCGTCTGGATGTTTTGAGTCCAGAGAAGATCGTCCCGGGACGATCGAGACATCGTCCTGGACGATCCTGCTTAATAAATATCTGAATAGTATCATTTTTGAAAAGAGAGAAAGCTGTGGAGAGAGAAAAATGAAGGGAAAAGAAGAAAAGTGGATTTTTGAGCGACTTCGACCCGTTTTCGTCCGTCGCCGTAGTTGGAAAAGTTGATCGACTCGAGGTAAGGCACATTCCGCCTTTCTCAATTTTTAGAAACGAGAATTTTGACGACTTTTCTGTCTAGAATTTTGTTTCCGTTAGCGAATAATTGATTTTATTTCGCACTGATAAATGTTTTACCGCGTAGCTTTTGGTATATTTCTGAGATGATAATTGTGCACGTTTTGAGTATTTTCTGGAATATTTTTACCGGATATTTTGAATTCTGCGACGTTTTAATTGAATTGCAAGTTATCAGGATGTTGAAAAAATGTTACGTCAGTACAATGAAAGTCTCATAATGTTGTTGTGGATATTCTGTGATAATTTGGTAAATTTCTGAATCTGTGATTTATGTGTAAATTCCGTATAATGTCGTTATGCCGCTGACGAATTTTCTGACGAAGTCCGATTTTCTTATTTAAATGTTTTGATGTGTGCATGCTATCAGAAGGGAGTTATAAGGGGCCAGAATCCTTTGAGATTCTGTCTGTGTCCGGGAAAATCTGAAATCTGAAAATAAGTTATGTTCCGGAAATTCTGTATATCTGATATGTTCTGGTGCTATAAGCACGACGGGAGACATAAGGGGCCATAATCCGTCGAGATTATGTCTGTGTCAGGGAAGGGAGGCATAAGGGGCCAGAGTCCGTTGAGATTCTGTCAGGGTCAGGGAATTTTGATGATTGATATCTGATAATCTGGTCTGTTTTATGAATTATCCGATATATGATTTTTGATTTTCTATATGATTCTGTCTGCTCTGTGAATTGAAAGCCTTATGATATCCGATTTGAAATGACTTCAGTTTTTTATATCAGTTGTTTGATTTCTGTTGATCAAGTATTTGTTCTGTCTGTTCTACGATTTCGCTATTTTCTATTGTATTTTCTGATGTGAATTTCTGACTATTTTGATTGGTGAGTGATGTCTTGCTGAGCTGTTAGCTCATCCTTATTTTTTGCGTGGTTTTTAGGTTATGGGAAAAGGGAATGAGGTCTTGGACTAAAAGTTCTGTGTCTGATCTGAGATTAGGTATTTTATACTTTTGATTTTTTGTACAGTCATGACTTTTCTGTTCTGTTATGTTATTTCTGTCTGAAGTCATGGATTGTATTGTATATGATTGTTTTGATGAAAGAAAATATAGATGAACTGTTCTGTATTTGGATGTTTATAGTACCTATGTATTTTTCTCTCTATTTAATATTTGGAAGAAAGTTTTTAAGCAAATTCCAAAGCTAGATTCTGAATTTTCAATAGTTCCGTCGCGACCCGATGCGAGCGGGATCCGTCCCGGTCGGGTTGGGTCGTGACAAACTTAAGTGGTATCAGAGCAATAGTTTTGGAATTTGGATTGTAAGACAGAGCTATAGGAATTGATCTATAAGTCTGTCAGGGTAGTTCTGGTTTGTCTGAATTTTAAATTTTTGTCGCGGCCCGACACGAAGGGATTCGTTCCAGTCGGGTTGTGTCGTGACAGCCACTAAGCTGAAGGGTCCAAGTTTTCTTCATAAGAAATTGCATTCTCGTTCATTTTGTGATGCTCTGTCCGGGTCGTTTGCCTCAACTATTTTTCTTGAACTCAAAACCACGGCACATCGCGGCTTGCCTTCTTTATGGATTTCGGATGATGAAATCTTATATCTTGTGGCTCCGCTCGAATGCGCCTTAGCTGGGTATTTTTCTGCTCGTAGGTCAACTCTTGATGTGATTAGGAAGTTTTTTTTCAACTTTAAGCTCAATAGTGATTTCAATATTACCCTCTTAAACCTGAAACACGATTTGATTAAATTGGTGAACGACTTGGATTATAGTGACATGTTCTCTCATCGTTTACACTTAGTTAACAATTGTTGTATGAAACTTATCAAACGGTCATCTTTCTTGGATGTAGATGCCTAGTTATCTCGATTTGGGTATCTTTCCTAATCTTCATCCTCACATATTTTCTAATCATATTCTTCATGGATTAGGATCTTTATTTGATAAGTCGCTTATGACCTACAATGCGACCTTAGTTGTGTCGAGGCCCTCTATAGCCCGTGTGCTGGCTGAGATTGATGTCACCAAACGTTATCCCAACATGTGTGGCTGGATTCTGAGAAATTTGGTTACATTCAACATGTTGAGATGGATATTTTCCATTCCTTTTGTGAGCATTGTAAGTACTTGGAGCATTTAAGAATGGATTGTTACAAAGTGAACCCCCAATTAACTATTAATCCTGTTTGCACTAGGGTTGATAATCATCTTCTTCCTACTGCTATGGGTGATGTGGTCAGCACTAATCTTCTTCACTCAACAACTATAATGGATAGGAATATTGTCACTTCATCTCAAACTTTCCTTCAAAAAATAGGGCCACCAAAACCCATCAACCCACCCTCATTCTGAAAAATTAGAATATATTTAACCTGAACAATAACCTCCTTAGTATGTGCGTATACATTTCACAACACATATTTTACCGATCAAACCAGTTATGTGACACATTATGATTTGTCTCATATTGTGATTAAATCTATAAAACTCTCTAATACGAATTATCATGAACTACAACTACAATAAAGATTTATGTTATGAGATAATAGTCACAAAGTATTGCATATGTCACTACAGGAAAAATGGCTATTACCGGCGATTACCGGCGGTTACCGACGGCCACCGGCGGTTCTACGGTGGACAGCCGGCGGTTTAGACCGCCGAAAATACCGACGGTTAGACCGCCGGCGGTCTACCGGCGAAGACCGGCGGTTTTAAAAAAATACGACGGCTAACTGAACCGCCGGCAAACCGTCGGTAAACCGACCGCCAGTGGCATAATCTATGAAATAACTAATACAACAACTAATATAATCATTAGCAATATGTCATCACAATGCAAAATTCACCAAAATATAATATGATATCATATGAATAAACTATAAGAATAAAAAATAAAAATATATATCATATGATTTTATCTTTTATTTTGTCAAAGCCAACCACGTAGCTTATAAACAATTTTTTCAATGTCATATGATGTACAGATAAGGATACCATAATATACATAATAAAAAAAATATAATAATAATTATATGATTAAATAAATATAAATGGATCTAATGAAAGAGGGCCATAAAAACGACACTGAATCATATTATATTATTTATTACACAAGTACTGATGAAATATAATATTAATATATGCTAAGTGTCAATACAAAATAATATTAAAAATATATTAAGAAAGTATGCTCAACGTTGAATAATTTCACCTTCATGATGTGGCAAATTAATGATAATAGACATTGTTATTGTTTATATTATCTTTGATTATTATTTTTGGGAGGTTTAAAAAATAGTTTGGTTTTGTTTGAAACCAATCCATTATTATGGCATCATATGATATAATATCCAAAAAATATATTAGTTTATATAGGCATTATAATGATTGATGATTAATTTAAGATCCATTATTTTAAAATTAGTGGTAACTGGTAATGATTGTTGAATGCAATAAAAGAATAAGAGAGTATTTTGCCTTAGTTTTGTATGAAAATTTACACTAACATATAATGAAAAGAATAGTTGCAACAACGAAGTTTCTACGTGAAAAATTCACAGATAGGAAAAATCACGGGGCGTGGTCTAACTGGAATAATTATAATATGAGAGTGTTGGTAAAAAAGATTTGTCCATCTTTTAACTTGGAGGTATCAAGATTACAAAAGTTTTGAGAATTGATAGCAAATATGGTGGAATATGTTTGGAAGTTTGTGGCTGAGTGACAACATCCTGACAATATTGGTCGAGCAATGAGTTCAATGGTAGTAATCGAGGATAGTAGTTAGACGATAGCGTTTAGACGGTGGTCCAAAACTGATGATCAGGCACAGAAGGTTCAACAGTGATGGCGGTACATCGAAGGTTCAACGGTGATGGCTGTACATCGAAGGTTCCATGGTGGGAGGCAAATAACTGACAGCGGCGATTGGCCGATGAAGATTGAATGACGGTGGTTAGGCGCTGTTATAGCTAGACAAGTAGTTCTCCAATAATGATTTGACAACTATGATCAGACAATAATCCAATGAAAGAGATTGGGCGGACAAGATTAGATCGCGGCTATCGAACGGTGAAGGGCATGCATGGTTAGAATTTTTCCTAGAAAAAAAAAGAGAGAAATTCTATCAACTTTAACATTTATTAATTTCTGATGAAATAAGTCAAATAAATTATATTTTATTTTCTTCCATTCAAATATATTGTTGAAATTTTTCTTCTTAAAAGCTGTGAAGCACTTCTTTTTGTCTCTTAGCAATAACATGATTGTCTTCTCCTTCAATCCTTTTAAAGACGCTTTAACTTTGCCTTTACTCTTTTTCCATTGTTCTTTTTCTTCTATTCAAATAATATGTTAAGGCTCCACTATCATTTTCTCACTGACATGTTTCCACCTTCATTGTTTAATTAATTGGTCATTTAATGCTATAATTAATTTGGTACAAATTATAATATTTACACATTTAAAATTTTGTATTAGTTGACAGTTAATATAATTTAAAAATAATTAAATATAATGCAAACAAAAACAACATCAAATCAAACCTTTGTCCTGTAATACTTTTTCTCCATTGTGTTACGTTAAAAGTCAAATTCTCGTTTAAATTTAATAAAGAAATATTATTTTTAATATTTTCTAACCAAGTCTTTTTAGTTCCACCTCTACCTTTCTTAAAATAAGTCAAATCTAATACCACAACTTTCCTAATCGGGTCATCAGAAGGTCACCGTTTTATGTGACCAAATCATATGAGGCGACTCTATCTAATCTAATCTTTCATTGGAGCTACTCCAAACTTTCCACGTATATCGATATATGCTCATTTCATATCTTATCTCTAAGGGTAAAGCCACTCATCCACCTGAGCATCCTCATCTCTGCAATACTTAACTTAGTATTATCCTAAATCCTAAAGAATTAAACATAATGTATAATTAAAATAAAATGAATTTGTTAATTTCTCTCACTCTGTGATATTAATAAATTTTTTATTTATTTTTAAAAATTTGATAAATTTAAATTATTTTAGGCTATTGTGATATATTTGTCATATCAAATTAAGCTTATTTAATGCATATTGTGTTCGGGCTTTGGCTTGAGCTCATTTAATGAGCTCTTACTCGTCTCATTTGAAAAATATTAGGCTTGAACTCAGCTTGATTACCCAAGCTCATTTAGAAAGCTCAAACTGGGCTCGAGAAATATTTTAAATTATTTAGTATATATTTTATTACATTATTCTGAAATTAATTTTGAAACATTTTTTAATTAAATCGAAGTTCAATAAACTTGTGAGTCGAGCTATGTTGAGCTCGAATATAAGCTCGAACTTGCACTCACAATTATTGTAAACTCTTTAATGAATCGAGTTCGAACCAACTCACCTGATGACCCGATGACTTAGAAGAACCACTATACGAGAAATTATTCTGTGCGGAGACCAAACGTAAAACGCCTTTCAGAGACCAACCAGAATCCGCCACGTTAGCGGTACCGAGCAATATTGGTTCGCGGTACCAAATAAGAGGTGGCGTGACATATTCTGACTGATCTCCGGATGACATCCGACATTCATACAAAATAATTTTTCCCACTCCACAGACTTCTAAGACGCTTCTTTATATAAATAATAAATAAATTATAAATAAACAAAAAGAAGAGGTCAAACCAGGCTTTTGTCACTACTACACAAGGTTTGAGGAAGAGCTGCCCCTCCAATCCTAATAATAATAATATTTTAATAAAAGTCTTTGGTAACTACAAATAGAGAGACCATGGAGACCATGTGGTCTTCTTAAGGCTTAGCATTTTAATATTGCACATTTTCACATACAACAAAATATACATAACTAATATCCCTCTTCTCTATTGTGATGATTGAAGGCTTAGCTTTTTGACCAAAATTAATAATCTATTTTTAAATTAAAAGTGTCATTTTCCAAAAATATTTATTTAAAATAAAGATGTTCATATAATTTGATACTAAAAAAGACTCTTAATAATATTTTTTATTAGATGTAAATAAGAATCTGATTCTTAATAAGACATAATCAAGAGAAAATGAAGCCGACCCCAAATTGTTAGATAAAGACTTTGTTTGGTACGACTTTCTTACTGCTTCTTAAAACAACTATCTATTACAAATAATAAAATTTTTATACTAAAAAGTAATAGAAAAACTGTCCCTAATGAAGCCAAAGTCATATTATTATTATTGGCGTCATTGCCATATTTAAATTAATAAAAAAATTGTTAAGATATGTCTATTATTAAATATTTAAAATATGTATATATTTTTTAATTAAAATAATATAAATTTTAAATTATAGTGTAGTGGTTATACATAGTATTAAGTAATTATTTTCCTTATATGATAAGGTGTTAATTGATCATTTGCTATTTTTTATTAAAATAATTAAAAGTTCTTTTTTTTTAATTGATATATTTATTTATTACTCTAAACTTCTGACTTTGCTTTAGCAAATTTCTTATTTGCACAATGTAAGAAAATAATTTAATATTTTTTCTGCCCTCTGTTGCAAATTTGAAATACTTAGAGAATAATTGTTTAATTAATTTTAATTAATCACCAAAATTAAAAAAAATTATATATAATCTAAAGCATAAAGTAGTAAGGCTCTGCACCCTCAGTCTCAGCGTCTTTTGTCAATATATGATTAGTTAATAAAAGCTTCGATTAACAGAAAAACCAGGGGCCCATGTGCCATTTCACTTTTCTCACTATACGCCAATAGAAAATAAAGCTCACCATTCGACAAGCATCAAATTTGCTTGTGATAGTTTCCCAACCATATTTAATTTTTTTAGTAATATTTATCTTATCTTTTAATCAATTAATAATTGTCTCGTGAGTCGTCTGCTGAGAAATTCGTGCAAGCATGTATTATTTTTTTTTTAATTAATTTTAATTTTTTTGCTCCCTTTGAGTGTTGTATGAGCTGAGATCTTTGAGTAGGTCTTTAAGTTCTTTATTGCTTTTAGACTGTGGAGGATATTTGAAATAAATGCAAAGTTAAATAAATAATAAAAAAATTAATATATTTGAAATATTTTAAAATTAAAAATAAGAAAGGCTGAAATGATAATGTTTAAAGTTAAAAAATAATAATATTTTGTTAAAGTCAAATAATTTGACTATGAAAGCATACAATATTTATCATTTTGAAAAATATTAGGAGGATTTTATAAAATTATAGAGAATTAGATAATAATTAAATTTTAAAATTTGAACATCTTTACAGAACTGTGCATTAGCAGAGGAGAGTTGAAAACAATTCAGTGCATTTCTATTTAAAGATTGAATGCGCTAAAGGCTAAGAATTTATTTGGGATGACTTTATTATTATTTCTTGAGACATTTTTTTAATACAAAAATCAATGAGATGGCTTTTTTAATACTTTTTAAGAAAGATTTTTAGTACAAATATTTTAATTTAAATTAAAAAAATTTATACTAAAAAGCTGTCTTAAGAAGCAGTAAGAAAGCCGTCTCAAAAGAAGCCTAATTTTGTACTTAAACTCCATTTTAAGAAGCAATAAAAAAACAGTCCCAAATGAAGACTTTAGATTAGGACGACTTTCTTACTGTTCTTAAAGCAACATTTTAATTTTTCTAATTAAAAATTGCTTTTAAAAACGGTAAGAAAGTCGTCCCAAATAAAGTCTAAGACTTCATTTTAAACAGCCCTTTTATTGATTGTTTTCAAATCAGAAACATAATTTTCAATTGGCCAATATTTTTCAACTGCTTTCGAAAAAAATTTGTACTAAAAAGTTAATTTCTCCAACAACTTTAAAAGTTACTTTCTCTGCAATAATTTTACAAAGCATAAATCTAAAATTTTGTTTGATATAATTTTTTCCATAACTATTGAAAATAGTTCTTTACTTGTATGCAAACTGTGCTCCATAATTTTACAAGCATATAAATGAATTGAGAAATAAAATTCAGAGACTCAAAAACTAAAAGCCCCATAAACAGCAAAACAAATACAAATATCACCAAACTCCAATAACAATGCAATCACCTATGCTGCTTTTTAACAATCAAATGATTCAAAATGAGTCCTTCATAATTATCATATACCTTACTTTCTAAGCTATTGGTCCATTTTCAGAGAAATTATTACGTGCGATCACTGGAATCAGAATGCGCCATGTCACTTCGGTACATAACAGTACACAGCACTGATACACAACAAATAGTGGCCCTGATTCACCTCTGGACAACGTCCGGTATGACCGCACATAATAATTTCCCCTGTTTTCATGGCATGCTTTGAGCGCCTATCTTAAATACGAGTACAATAATGAAACTATATCGAAAAGATCACAATAGAATATGTGTTGAGAAATTTGGCAAGTTTCTAAGATCAGAAATCAAGAGAATTTTAAAAAAAAATTGCACCGATGCTTCAAAGGTCTTCAAGGGAATTAGACCGTTAGAAATTAGAAAGTTTGAAAACCAGCTCACATGACTAAAGACCTAAAAAGAGAACATTTTCTCGTCAAAACTAAGCAAATCAAAAGCATAGCATGGTGAAGAGGAATCCGGCAACAAGAAGCACCGAGCAAATTGGAGTGTAAAATTCTACATATGGAAAAAAGAACCGGATTCCTCTTCACCAGAAAACAGTCATTCTTCCTTTCTCCTTTCTCTTTTCCTACTCAGATCCATAAAATTCTCAAAAAATTTGATGATTTTATCTAGAACTTCAACTCAGTTCTTCTTCTGAGGTACCTTGAGGAAACCTGATTAGCTCAAGTATGTTAACCACCTCAGTCATATCTGGCCGGCTTGATGGCACCTGTGAAGTACAAATCAAGGCGAGCTTGATCACTGGTATAGTCTCTTCCATTGGAAACTTCCCACAGAGCTTAGCATCCATGCAATCCTCAACTCTATCCAAATCAAGCAATCCCCTAACCACGTCACAAAGAACAATCACATCATCCTCAGCATACTCCACCGGCTTCCTCCCTGTCACAATCTCAAGTGCAAGCACTCCAAATCCATAGACATCGCACTTCTCGGAAATCACCAAAGTCCTAGATGCGAATTCAGGCGCCATGTATCCCAACGCGCTCTGAATCTTACTACTGAGGACGTACCGATCGAGCATCGGCAACAGCTTTGCCAATCCATAATCTCCAACCTTAGGCTCCCCAGAATCATCAAGCATTACATTAGATGATTTCAGGTTGTAATGTATTACACCGTGTTGGTGAAGATAAGCCAAACTCTTTGCAGTCCCTAGAATTATGTCAAACCGTTCTTGCCATGAAAGAGTCTTACTCTTTGAGCTTTCATGGAGGAGATTGTATAAACTCCCACCGGATACATACTCATAGATTATGAGTTGTAAAGAAGAAGTCCAGTAATAACCTTCAAGAGTAACAAGATTGGGATGCTGCAATTTCCCCAGCTTCTTCACCTCCAGCTCAAAATCTTGTTGGGATTTCACTACACTTGAAACAGTGAGCTTCTTGATTGCCACCGGCCGGCCATCTTGGAGCATGGTCTTGTAGACAGCACCAAAGCCACCACGGCCAAGCTCACAATCCTTGTTCAGTAAAGCATGAGCTCCGGCGCAAAACTCAGGGTCATTTCGAGAGAACATGACAAGCTTTCCAGAGCTGGAATCAGTAGTGGGAGATTGTCTGAGGTAGTCATCAGTAACAGCCATTGCGGCGGCAGAATGCGAAGCCGATGTTTTCACTCCAAGGTTTATGATAGATATGGTGATGACACCAAGGATGATAATGGCAGCAGCAGCAATGGCAACAAGGGCAGATATGCTGAAGACAATCTTCTTGTGGTGGTAGTTTTCAGTAGGAAGAGCTGAGGTTGAAGAGGGAGTGGAGGTTGAGGAGGAATTGGGGTTAAGCACTATGGGCTTGGGAAGGAAAGCAGGACAGGAACGGTTGACAGCAGCACCACAAAGGTCTGGATTGTCAGCAATGGAGGAAAACGAAATAGTATTGAAGAAGTTCCCAGCAGGAAGATCACCTGAGAAGTTGTTGTAGGAGATGTTGAAAGAGAGAAGGTGAGGAAGGTCACCCAGTTGCTTTGGTAGGCTTCCTGTGAGCTTGTTAAGAGAAAGATCTACATTTTGGAGATTGGTGAGATTGGCTAAGCTTGGAGGAATTGAGCCAGTGAGATTATTCTGTGAAAGATCCCTATAAGTAGAATCCAAACAGGTGAAGACAATAAGATGGTGACCAACATCATATAAAGCCTAATTACAAAAATATAAAATAATGACAATGACAGGAGTTGCTCAGTAGTGTTAAGTGCTAAGGACAAAAAAGTAGAAACCTGGTTAGAATTCATGAACAAAAGGTCTAAACTTCCATGAATTAAAGCAGTTAATTAAGTAAACTTACAGCAAAGTGAGGGAAGCACAGCTACTAATCTTTCCAGGAATTTCTCCACTGATAGAGTTTTTTGACAGTAATAGCTCTTTCAAGGCTAATGCTCCTTCAATTTCAAATGGAATGCTACCAATGAGCTGATTCCCACTCAAATCAATAACTTCAACGGACTTCAATTCACCAAATGCTAATGGGATAGTGCCTGAGATTCTGTTTGAGGATAGATTCAAGAACTGCAAGCTCTGGATGGCTGAAATTTCATTCGGAATATTTCCAGAGAAGGTGTTCCTGGAAAGATCCAGCACTGTTATTGTTGAAGAACTTGCTGCGGGAATTTGAATAAATCCACTCAGTTTGTTCTCTGCAACCTTGATCTTTCTCAACCTTAGAAGGAAGATCCATTGTTGCAGATTGCCAGTTAGAAAATTGCGACTCAAATCCAAATCAAGAAGGCTTGTGCAGTTAGCCATGGATTCCGGCAATCTCCCAGTAAAGTTGTTCTCAGAAAGGTCAAGTCCTTCCAAGGCTTGAAGATGACCAATGGAACCTGGAATCTGGCCCAAAAATTGATTTCGGGACAAATCCAAAGTTTGAAGATTCGTCATTTCTCCTATCCAATCTGGAAGCTCACCAGAGAAGGAATTTGAGCCTAATCCAAGATAACTGCACATGGAAAGCCTCTGCAAGGAGCTCGGAAGAGATCCAACGAGCATGTTCCCGCCAACATCAATATCTTTTAAAAGTAAAGAGCCCCCAATATCCTCAGGCAAGTTCCCTGAGAGCTGATTCCCGCGCAAGTTCACCGACCTGAGATTGAACATCCGGCCAATCCCCACCGGAATCTCTCCGGCGATAGCATTATCAGAGAGATCAAGAGACCGGAGATCACTCAAAGACCAAATTCCGCCCGGCAAAGCACCAGAAAGCTGGTTGGAGGAAAGGTTCAGTGCTGCAAGGGTGGAGCAAGAGCTCACATTGGAAGGAATCTCCCCAGAAATCCTGTTGTTAGCTATAGAGAGAAACCTCAAGGACCCGCATTGCGAGAAGAATCCATCAGGAATTGAGCCAGAGAAGCTGTTATGGCTAAGATCGACGCTCCGAAGGCTCTCCAGACGGAGAAGTTCGGCGATGAGGAAGCCGGAGAAGTTGTTTCTCGAAAGTGAAAGGGTTTGTAGGTTTTGAAGCTGGAGAACGCCGCGACCGAGCTTGCCGGAGAGGGAGAGCCCATCGAGGGCGAGCTCTGAGACTCGGTTGGAGTTTGGGTCGCATTTGACTCCGAACCAGTTGCAAGGGGTGTCGTCGTCTTCGTTCCAAGATGCAAGCTTTGAATCCGGGTCTTCGATGTCGGCCTTAAAGACGATTAAACCCAGGACATCGTCGTTTAGGGTTGGCGTCGCGGAGAGAACGAGGAGCGGTAGGATGAAGAAGAAGCAGAGCGGTAGATGAAGTCGGGAGCTCATGTTCAGCACAAATGGAGAAAGATCTAAGCTTGGAGAAAGAAAAGGCAGGAGCTTTTTAAGCTGAGAGATTACGCAAAAAGACGCATTGAAGTTCGCCGGAGTCAAGGCAAGCTTCGGTGTAGATATTGCGCCTGAGGACCAGAAAATGGTAACTCTCCTACCACTACAGAGAAAGTGAGGAAGAAGCCGAAAAAGGCCAATTTGAAGAGAGAGAGAGAGAGGGGCGGTGGGGGGAGAGGCCACTTTGCTTACTGGAGATGCTCTCCCCTTGCGCAGGTTCTTGATGGTTAGTTAAGTTCCTTTCTCCTGTATTAATCACTCATTATAAACTAAATTAATCTCTCATGGTTTATTAATATAGATCACTGGTTCTCTGCCCAAGTTGGTATATGGCTGATATCGAGAAGTTCGAACGCAGCTGGCTCAATTCAAAATTAATAAGGATTAAGTCATCTGCACTCAATCAAATTTTATTTTTTTGCTTTTGTTTTTTGAGCTCAAAAATCAAAATTAAATTGATCTCCATCGATCCAATTCCAAAGTCCAAATACTTTCATCTTTTGTTAACTCCATTTTTTTATTTAATTATATATATAGATGGTTTGGTCACATAAAACGGAGGTCTTATGATGACCCGGTTAAGAAAGTTGAGGTACTAGATTTGACTTATGTTAAAAAAAGTAGAGCTATACCTAAAAAGACTTTGTTAGAAAATATTAGAAATGATCTTTCTTTATTAGATTTAAATGAGAATTTGACTTTTAACCAGACACAATGACGAAAAAGAATTCATATAGCCGACCTCACGTAGTGGGATAAAAACTTGATATAATATATATATATATATATATTATATATATATATATATAATTTTTTTATGTATAATATATATTATTATATTAGATAATAAATAATCTTTGAAATAAAACGTTTTTGAATCAATAAAAACTTACAAATAATTATTTATTATGTTAAATTATGACAGTGAATTAATTATATCACCATAAATTATCGCTATTTATTGTCTTCATCAAATACAAACAGGCTTGCTTCATAGTCCCAGCTGAAAGAAATAGTAATATTCCACACACACATTTGGACCCCTACACACAAGTTAATTACTTGTAAAACTCTGGATTTCATTTCATTAAGCCCTTGTGTCCTATTATAACTTATAAAACATAGGTATCACTTCAAAATATTTTTTTTTCATGGACTTCTGTCATCAATAATTCACCATACGTTTTCAGTGAGAATCGCAAGGATGATTCTTATTTAGGCTTATCGTTTGTGATGACTTTATCTTATTGCTTTCTTAAAGTAGTTTTTTATATAAAAAAATTAAGAGATTATTTGGGTGATTTTTTATATTCTTAAGGCATCTTTAGTACAAAAATTGTAATTTTTATACTGAAAACTGTTTTAAGATGTAATTAAGAAACAAGTTCTAAAGGAAGTCTAATTTCGTACAAAAAGCTACTATTAAGAAGTAATAAAAAACATCGTCAAATAAACCTTAAAGGTGTCAATGGGTTAATGGTCCAGGGTTTAGATCCTATTTTGGAATTAGATGATACTGGTCTAAGTTATAGAGTCAAATTAGTACCTAACCCCTTATAATAAACAAAAAAAAAGTGGGCCTCCAACCTGAAATCCAACTACAAGTCAAATTCCGTAGCCCGACCCAAACGATAGCCTATTTTGATTAAAAAAATTATTGAGTTTAGAATAATTTGTCATAAGCAAAAATAGCATACAAAAAAAAAAACAAAAAAAAAAAATAATAATAAAATAATTAATAAATAATAAATAATAATAATATTATTAATAATTAATCAACGATGAGTCAATTAGGTTAAATCATTAAAATGTTCAAATCTAAAAAGCCCTAAATTCTTTTTTTTGATAAAATAAGGCTAAAATGTATAACAACCTACAACAAAATATGACAATGAATAACCAATGCAATTATATTATATTTGTAGTGCGGCCTCAAATTTAAAAGGAACATTAATGTCATTTGGTTGGGAAAGATGTGGAACCCTTTGAATGCAACCTTCTTAATGTATTACAATATGAAACTTTTATTGAATAAGGATACAGAAAATGACAATTATATTATTATTATTATTGTGTTATTATTAATATTTATGAGATTCAAAGAGCTCCTCTTTGATTAGGTTTACATAAATTATTATCTGAAATTCAAATATTATTATAGGGGGGTTTACATTGAATATTCTAAATCTTTAATATTTATTTACACATATATTAATACATATAAATTTTAAATTATTTTTATGAACACCATGAAATAAATCACATCAAATTTATATTTATAAAAATGATTTTCATATTATAAGATATTAATGTTACTAACATTTTATTATTTAATGTAAATTAAAGACTAACAATATTATATAAATAAATATAAAAATTCCAAGTATTTATATATTTAATATCAGAAATAAAATTTCAGTAATATAAGTAAAAATTCCCTCTTTATATTAAATGACATTTATTAAAATCACCTATGTATAATAAAAAATATAACTAAAAATTCTATCTACTCACAGTTCCTTAATTTTATATGTATTTATAAATTTAATTAAATATAATACTATACATTCTATTAATTTTATCAATCGATGATTTATCATGAATTACATAATGTAATAACAGAAACTACTAGAACCATCTAAACACGTGAAATAAAAAATTGTAGGAAAATATAGTTTTAAAACCTCAGCATAATTGGAAAAGCAAAATCAGGCTTATGGTTGAGCAATTAGTATTAGTTTCAACAAAAGTAAAAGCTAAAAAGCCAAAAGGAAGGATCCTTTATAATTATTGCCATATGGGAATGCAAAAGGATTGTTAGTATGCAAACTGAATCATGGTGAAGAACTAAATGAATCACAATGTAAACCTATAATGAACAAATGCCCATTGATCAAAAGTTTTGATACATGGTGATTAGATTAAGGAGGGTAAATTAAAGATTCTTAATTATTTAAATTCAGTTAGAATTGGATCAGTGCCATCAATTATTTATAATGATTAATTGACTATAAGAACTATAAAACAAGATAGCATAGTGAAAATAACGAATCAACTCGATCATCGTCAACACATCAGTTTGGTAGGTTCAATGTCAAAGAGTTATTATGAAGTAGACAGAATAGATATTGCATATGAGAATCGTCACATTACCGACAATGCTTACATCAAAAGAGTATTTATTGGTTAGAAGCTTGAGGCAATCAAATGTTCAACAGTGAATTGAAGAGCATATTTGTGCACATCATAGTAACATGGGCGGATCCCCATATTAGTAGAGGAGGCGGCAAATGCCACACCCTCAATATTTTTTTTTTATTTTTAATTTTTAAGAGGGTTATAATTTTAGAAATAATTTGGGAGTATTATTTGCCACCACTCATTAAAAAATTTTTTTGCCATAATTTATCATCCTAAATATAGTTTGCCCATACTCTACCAAAAAAATTTTTTTTGCCCCCCTAAAAAAAGAAGCTGGATCTGCCCCTGCTACACGTAGTTACAATATAAGAAATTATATATGTTAATCCATAACGTAAATAAATTTAATCCCTCTTGAGAGCATAAAAAAAAAAAACTTTGATCAAATCGAACAGCTATTAGATTTAGCTAAGTCTGGTAATGCTTAGTTAATCAAAAGGATTAAGCTTAAATCAAACTCACGTTCTATTATATGTAAAGTAACATCATCACTATAACTTCAACGATACAATTCATTCTTTGTAGTCATCAACCCTTAAATTAGGGGTTTAATAATGGTACAGAAAAAAAAAAAAAAAAGAAGAAGCAGAAGGCAAAACAACAGGTTATAGAAATACATATCTAACAATTCATCACCTTATTCGAATTAGCCCCATGTTAGAGAGAGAACATTGGCAGAAGGTACAATGCTATTGTACCCTTCAAGGTAGAATCCCGATTTTAGTACTCAGAACAAAAGAGTTTCACAATTATTAGTCTAAAGTTGCTTTAAGTAATTCGAATCTGGAATAAACCTTAAGAAGAACAATTCTCAATCGTGTTGGAACTATCATGCCCTAAATTTAGATTAAGAATGAATAAATCGAACACTCAATAAGTGGAACCAAGACCTTCCTTAATAACTAGAAAGAAATTCTCAACACATAGCCCAAAGCCAAAACCTTTAACTAACGGGCCCAAATACCTAATTATAATCCTCTTATAATGTTGATACGACCTAAGGTCCAAAGCTACAATCTCGTGCTCATACTTAAGCAAAATCTGCCCTGTTAGGGCCCTAATAGATCACTTAGGCGAACCCTTCTCTTCTATACATAAGTCATATCTTAGACAAGATTCCCTCTGATTCAATGACGTTCTACATGCCACAAGAACTCGTTGAGTTGGCAGCTCATCTTGACTCTAGAATAGTCAACTCTCAG